>NW_027187340.1:1503901-1659929 GCF_028583685.1 Petaurus breviceps papuanus
AGGAGAAGAATGCTTTAAAAAGCCAAATTTGCCAGATGGAAAAAGAATCTCAAAAGCTCAATGAGGAGAATCATTGCTTCAGAATTAGACTGGAGCAAATAGAAGTTAATGACTTTATGAGAAATCAAGATTGTGTGTGTGTGTGTGTGTGTGTGTGTGTGTGTGTGTCTGTGTGGTCCCTGATGGCCCGGACAGATCTTGGACCAACCTTCGTAGAGGCAGAAGCTGCTGCCACTGTGGACTCTAAAGAGGAAAGGCCCCCCAGGCTGGAATGATTTTGATTCTGGGGACCACACCAGCTGGAGCTTCTGCTGAGGAGCTGCTGAGTCCCAGGGCCAGCTGGAGCTTCTGGGAGCTGCCAAAGACATCCAAGGGCCAGCTGAGCTGCCGCAGATGGAGGAAGCATGACTGTGATGCTGGTACTTTGCACGAACCTGCTGGTGGCTTTGTTAAGCCTTGACTTCCCGGGAACACAGACTGTGAAGGATTTATGGTAGCCTGGACATTGTGAGTTTCAGCATGGAACAGTAAATGTGTGGAGAGCTAGACAAAGAACTGGGAGCTATCTGCCTCTGAACCCAGGTGACAGTTTGTTGAATCCAGGTAGGATCTGAGATCATGTAAGGAGATCCAGGGAATCTGAGAGACCACCCTGAGTCATGCTGAAAGAAGACCTTACTTGGATACTGTGTAGTGACTCAGAAATTGTAATTTACTAGTGACTTAGGGGTGGAGGGCTTGTGTATTTTCTGATAACTGAATAGTGAATAAGTGACTGATTTAGTTAACTTACCGTGTGCCCCATGAGTAGAGAACTTTGACTATTGTTCTTTGTGTCCCTTAAGGAGACAAACCTCTTTAAGGATGATTGAAATGATTGATTGAGTTACCAAAAGATTGTTCTTTGTTCAAAACTTTGGACCACTATGGTGAAAAACTATGTGGCCTAATATTTTAATGCTGTACTTTGATTTTCTGTGATAAGTTGTAACATTGTTAATGCTGTACCTTGATTTACTGTGAATGTTTTGCCCTGATTTGTTATGGAATAGTGTTCATTATACTGTGTAATCAGAACCTTAAAAACTGTTCACAGTAGCATTCTTCTGGAAAGCCGCTTGTGCTTGGCTTTACAGCCACCTAGAAAGCTGCCCTGTCTTAATAGTTAGATACTTATAATTCAATTGCACACATTCCTTTTGTTTTTATAGAACAATGTTTATAAATAAATTCACCATTGTAAGGAAAGAATTTCTTCAAATGTGACTTTCTTCTCTACTATTAACTTTTCACAGAAACTCTGCTGAATGACTGATCAATGTTACCAACCAATTCATTAAAAATTCCAACAGATAAAGAGTAGCAACATAAGCAAAGGATAGGTTTAAAATCAGGAAATAGTCTTAATACTACAATAAGAGGCAATATAAATGAAGAACATCTGTGATGACCTATGATGTTTTTAAGACAGCTTATAATACACATGTCCAACAACCAAGGTTTTCATTCAAATAGCCTGACTTTTGTGCTGCAAGAATGCAAAATTTCTTCATATCCTGATCATGTGATTCACAACTGATGAGATAAAGAGTAATAAAGGAATACTTGGGAGTTACTGTAGTGCAATCAATATAAAGAATACAAAGAGTAGGTATGCACATTTATCTAACAACCTATTGGCAATCAGTTTGCTCTCAAATGTCAAACACATAGTGGTTTGGAAATAAGTTGATACAGGTTGAGAAAGTGGTTGAGAAAGTGCAAGAATTTGCTGTACTTAGAAGCAGTCAATGTTTGATGTAACTGCTATACAAACATCAAAATCATCATGTGCAAGATCCTAAATTTTGGATCACCACAAAAAAATGTTTATAAGATATATGTGATGCTTGCTGTCACCAAGAAAAATATATTTGTAATATAGTTTGACAATTATTTACTATTTAAAGTACCATTAAAGAATTTGTAGCACAGACCCCTTGGACTATTGTTAAAACACCAAATGGAAACCAGTGATATAATGGGTAGAAATGAAGGAATCACTGCTGTAGGCACATAAAGATATTTCAAAGAGAAGAAAGTTACAAAAGAACAATAAAGGTCACAGAGATGGCAGTTTTACCAAAAAGGGGGGGGGGGGGGGAGGAGGAAATAAGTTTTTTTACAATTAATTAACCATATTGTCTATCTCTTATCTCTTTACAATCTTTAGGAGACTATTCTCTGCATGAACTGAATTATTAAATAAAAGGAAAACTGGGAGGCTTTTATAGAGTTTTCTACCAAAACTCTATGGTAATTCATTTGACCGAACAGAGATCCCACTGTATTTGTTGATTTTAAAAAGGTGTTTAACAGAACAGAACAAAGTAAGACATCACAGAAGCTTAGTTAACTTGTATGCAAACATTAAATTATAAAAGGAGGAACTTCTAGCAAGGAAGGCTGTATCTAAATCCAGATGCCCTGCATCATTTCAAAAGAATAAGAAATACACCAAATGAAGTAGCCACCCTCTTGCCCCCCCCCCCAAAAAGAAAAAAAAAATCTCAAAATCCTAACAAAAAGACAGGAAAAAGAGCTCAGACATAAGGAAACAAAAAATAAGTTCCAATCAAAGAGAAAGGACCATAAACTCCTCCGTGCAGTTGAGAACTGCATAAGACAACTATCAGAAACCTGGAGGGCTCTCAGTAGAGCACTAATCAAAAGCATTTGGTACTGGCTAAAAAATCGAGAAGCCGATTATTGGAACTGATTAGGTACATATTTAATAAACCCAAAGACCCCATCTACTGGGTTAAGAATGCAGTATGCTGCGAAAACAGCCAAGTTAGTGGGCAGAAATTAGGTGCAGAATACCACCTGGTACCTTATACAAGCATCTGACAGATTCACAACTTTTACTATAAAAGGTCACATCATAAATAAAATGCAGTAGCAATGAAGGAAATACCATTCATAACTAAGGCTAGGGTAAAAGTTCATGTCCAAACACAACAGATAGAAGAATCATAGAAGATAAAATGGACAACTGATTACATAAAATTTAAAACTTTTTGCAAAAATTAAAAAATGCAGTTAAACATCAGAAGGGAAACAGGTATCTGGTGAAAAAATCTTTACAGAAAGTTTCTCTGATAAAAGTCTAATATCAGAAACATAAAAGGAATTAAATTTATAAGAAGCAGTTCTTTAAAATAAGAAACACATTTTACTGACAATCATATAAAAATGCTCCAAATAACTAATAATTAGAGAACTATAAATTATTCTTATACTCATAAAATTTCCAAAGATGACAAAAAAAGGAAAAAGACAATTGTGGTCACTATCTTCATCTCTACTATACCACAAACCTGGACTCCACCCCTGAGACTCTTAGCTCTGACATACAAGCTTTCACTTGGTCTCCAAGCTTTCTTTCGGCCATCTCATTATGTTGCCTGCTCACCAGCCATCAGATTCCCCATCTCTGTCTGAGAGGTGAGGTTTTGACATCTTTCCAGAACCTAGTCCATCTACCCACTCTTTTGTTCCATCTCTCCTTTATGTACTGTCTACCCCAATTAGAATATAAACTCTATGAGAACAGGTACTGTCTTGTTTGCTTATATTAATATACTCAGTGTCTAATATAGAGCTTGTATAATAAACACTAATAAATACTCTATCTAGTTATTCAGAAGAAAAGGCAAACTAATGCACTGTCTGTGGAACTATAAATTGGCCCAACCTACCCCATACTAAAAAAATCAATTTGAAACTATGCCTCAAAAGTCTTGTACCCAGTTATAGATACTACTTTTAGGCCTATAAGCCTAAAGAGATCAAAGAAAGAAGAAAAGGACTCTTAAGTGAAAAATATTTATAATAGCTTTTTTTTTGTAGTACCAAAGAACCTGAAACCAAAGAGTGTCCACTGATTGAGAGATGGCTGAAGAAATTATGGTATATAAATGCAATGGATTAGTACACTGTAAGAAATTACAAAGTCTCAAACTGATGCAGAACCTGGGAATAACCTAAACAGTGACATCAACATTATACTGAAACAACTCTGAAAGACTTCAGAAACTGAATACAATCACCAAACATGAATACAGAGGGCTGATAATGAAGAATACTTCCCTTCTCCAGACAGAACAGGGACAGACTCAAGGTAGTAAATGAGATTAAACATTTTTAGTTAAAGTCAACAAGACTACAACTGACTACAATCAACTATAGTCAATTTCTAGTTACAGTTAATTAAAATAAAGTGTACTTTTTTTTTTTAACTTAACTTTGCCTATGTCACTTCCCCTAAGTGGGGGAAAGACTGGAGGGGAAAAAGGTACTAGTAATTGTTTTCAGCCTCAACCCTGGAAAAGAAAAAGGGGTCAAAATGAAGCATTTTTTTTTAATATGCAGAAGAGAACAGAAGGAAGGTCAGAGTGCCGATTAGAAGGAAACACAAAAGAGCCATCTTTTAAAGTTATATGTTGAATTAATTATATACTTGAAAGGTAAACTATATGTAACAGAAATTCATAATTTCAAGTACAACCTCCCCTCTTTTTCCATTCTATTTTGTATTTAGAACTGTTCTTTTTATTGGTGGTTTTTAATTTCAAATAAAATTTTAAAAAGGAACTGAATCAATGAACAAGTGTTTTTTAAATAAATAAGAATTGATAGTTAAAAATGTAATATTATTTTTTTATAAATATTAATAAATCCCTGGACACTGAAAAAGAATGGCAGATACAAAACACAAAGATGCAAAGATGCAAAAATTATCTGGGGGAAAAATTTTAAACAGCAAAACTGGAAGAATATTCTACTAAGTAAAGTAATAAGACTTTGAGGACAGAATTTAATAAAATCTGAGAATCATTACTGTGCCAGAATAAGAAGATGAAGTAGTAAGTCTGATACCATTTGTTCAGAAACCATTCTCCACCCCCCCAAAAAAAACTGTTTAAAAACATTAGAATTAGGGAACAAAATGCAGATGAAAAGACAGGAAATACTGTCAGAGAAGAACCCCAAGTTTAATGTATTCAAAAACAGAGTAATGAGTAAAGTTTCATACCCTTCACTATCAAGTAAAGTATCATACAAGGTGCTAGAAGGAAACAGTTCACTTTTAGTGAAGTAAAAGTTATCAAAAGATTATCTCTTATGATAACCTATAAAGTGATTAGCACAATACTGGCACATAGTAGGAGTTATATAAAAGCTAGCTCTTTATTGTTATTGTTATTACTATACTGGCAGCAGACAGAATGTCAGATTTGGAGGCAGAAAAGACAAGGATTAAAATTCTGCCTCCAATACTTACTAGCTATAGTATGGGCAATTTGGTTTCCACATCAGTAAAACGTGGTTAATGATATATTTAGTATTTACCTGACAGGGCTGTGGTGAGCTTCAAATGAGAGTGAATATGCAAAGTGCTTTGTAAAACTATTGTCAACTAATTGTAAAACTAATGTTAACTATTATTATTACTACCACAACCCCCCCACCCCCCCACCAAGGAATACTACTTCTAAATGGGTGGGATTAATCATTTAAAAGCAATGTTTAAAAAGACTGTAAAGTGATATGTTGAAAAGTATAATAACTAGTACCCAAGGATAGCATATTCTGAAAGGCTGAGTCTAGTCTTACTTTACATTTATTAAATATGATGGATCTCCAATGTGATTTCAGGCTTTCAATCATTCAAGAAAGTCAAAGATGAGCAGGGTCTCTGAGGTGCAAATTTAGCAGAAAAAACCTCAATACAGGTTTTCAAATTCATAGAACATGAAAAATCTGAGTAATGATCAAATATTATATATTTTTTTAAAACAGAAAAGATTATGTCATCCCCTCACCTTGTCTTTGAAGGAACAACAACAATAACAAAAGACAGCTATGGATGGGCTAATCCCAGGAACAGTATGCTAACAGAAATATCCCAGAGGAAAAAAGAAGAAAGTAATACAGTGATTTTTTTTCCTTGAAATCCAATAGCCAGGAGTAAAAAGTCATTCAAACAAAGGTAGCCGAGGAGTGAGGACTGAAGAGCAGGAAGAGAGGTGCTTCATAAGTAAAACAGAGTCCTGTCTGAAATGAGCAAAGCAAGCTTTAAAGAGATTCTGTCAGTAAAAGTTAGAACCAAGAGGTCTGGGCACAATCATAAAAATTGAGAAAGGTATCTTTGCCTGAGGAAAGACTGAAAACTAATTCTTTAAAGCAAAACAAGTTAAATAACTCATTGGGTTTTGCTAAAGGATAAAGAAACTTAATGATTATAATCTTGAATGTAAATGGGCTAAAACTACTCAAAAAAATCAGAGAGGTACAAAATGGATTTGAAATCATAAGCCAACACAGCAGCACAAAGGAAAAATATTTTAAAAAATAAAAACGGTTAAAATAAGAGTTGAAATAAATTACGCTTCACCTGACTCCAAAAGAGCAGGAATGGTACTCATGATCTTGGATAAAGTACAATTGTGGACAGAAAAATGGATACTATCAAGAAAGATAAACCAGAAAATTCACAGATAACAAAACAATATCAATATTAAATATACTGTAGCATCTAAATATTTAAAATGAAAATGCAATTATAAAAAGACCTAAGCAAAATGTGTAGGCTCAAAGTGCCTCTTTCAGATCTTGTTTATTACAACAGAATGCTGGAATAAATAGATTTTCATAGATCTTTGGTAATTATTTAGTTGGAACCTGGAAGTACCTATTTTTCAGTCACATTTACAAAAGCTATGATATAAAAACTCCTTTATCAAGGCAAAAAAGGCAGGAATATTAAGTATCCTTTTAAAATCTAAGTAATAAAAAGCACAATTAAAAGATGTCAATAAAAGATGCAGAGACTCATGAAGGCTAAACACAGATACAATAATTACATTAAAGAAGAATGATGACAAGACAGCATACATAAATTTATGAGATGTATCTAAAAGTAGATGGGAGAAGAAAAATCTCAATAACTGTATTAAGCAAAGGAAAAAGGAAAGAGAAAACACATTAGCTTACAATCTTAAAAAAAATTAGAAAAATCAATAACTCCAAAACAAGTAAAAATTTTCAAAACCAAAATTGAAAGAAAATGATAAATAGATAGACCAGTAAAGAACTGATCTTTTAAAAGACTGACAAAATAGATCATTAGCTAAATTGATTTTTAAAAGAAAACTAAGGTACTTCATCAAAAATGAAAAAGGTGGGGGGGAGAGACCAGCAAATAGGAAAATTAAGAAAACATAAGAAACAATTATACTTAGTCATGTAACAATGAAATGAATATCAAATAAGTATTTTTTAAGTTCCTACTACATATTGAGTACTGAAGAGTCAAAAACAAAAATGAGACAGTCCTTGCCCTCAAGAAGTTTACATTCTACTGTAGAACACAATTATTTAAAGCTGAGTCAATACTGGATATTACCCACCCCGCATGCCCCACCCCCCCAAAAAAGTGATTTGGAGGAGAGAGGGAGATCAGTAAATGGAGGAATCAGGAAGATCATTTGAAGAAAATGGTACTTGAGTTTTTAAGGAAGAAGCTGGAGTTTCAAGAGGTAAAACTGAATGGAGCATTCCTAAGAGAAAGAAGACAACCCTCCAAAGGGCACAGAAGTAGGAGATAGAATATCATGTATTGGCAATAGCAAGGAGGATAGTTTGACTGAAGTGTACAGCTTTATGTAATCAATCTGGAAATGTAGGCTAGAGCTAGGTGGCAAAAGGCTCTAAATGTCAAACAGAAGAGATTAAAATTTATCCTAAAAGCAACAGGAATCCCCTTAATCTTCCTGAGACATGCATGGACAAACATGCACTTTAGGCATTTGTATGTAGGACGGAATGGAGAGAGAAGAGAATCAACTGAAGGATTTCTATTATAAAACTATTATAATAACAGACTAGAGATGAGGAGGATCTGGACTAGGATAGGTGTGGTAGTAATATATAGAAAGGGGCAGATACAAGAGACACTGAGGAGATGGAACTGACAAGTCTTAATTGAGTATCTACAAAAATATAAAATACTATAACAAAATTAATAAGAAAAACGAAATTCTCAGAAAGGGAAAATGAAAGTACTATAAATTAATTCCTCCCCAAAATAGTCTGATCAAAAAAAAAGTATGTAAATAATATCAAACATGCAAAAAATAAATAACCAGAGTACATAAACTTCTCAAAAACAAAAAAAGACTTTACTACTCCTTCTGTAAGCCAAACCCTGATACCCAAATGAATAAGATGCAAAAAAACACTAAATAAGAATGTGGCAAAAGTAATAGATAAATAGATTTTAAAAATTATTCATTATGACCAAGTTATATTTATACAAGAAATCTATGCCATATATGAGAGCTTAACATTAGGAAGATTAGCACAATGTATAGTAATAACAAGAATAATAAAAATCACAGTATTATATTTATAGATACAGAAAAAAGCATGTTTTTATCTAAATGTCCTATATTTTCTGGAATGATAAAGCGCCCTGCATTACAGAGAGAGCACGGATTTATGTGTGCTGCATGAGTTGATATATTCAAGGAACAGAATGGAAAGATCAAGTTGGCTACTAACTAGCTCAGAGAAATTAAGGTAGACTAAATTTCTAACTTGGGCCACAACTGATATGACTCATGGATTCATAAAATGCTATAGCAGGAAGAAACCTTAGAGATCATCTGGTACCACTTTTTTTTTTTTTTTAACATTTTACAGATAAGCATTCTGAGGCCCCAAAAGTAGTATAACTTGTCTATATCACGCAGCTGGTACTAAGTGGCAGAGCTCACCTATAGACCTGGGCCTTTGTAATGCTAACATCAGTGCTTTCTACTAGTGCATACTTCACTATCAAAAATTGGTAGAGGTTACAATAAAGGAAATGAAGATATATGGTAGCTTCCTACCTTTTTGCCATTTTTATTTGCATCATCACTATTATTATTTTACTATATAAAGTAAGTTTTATTTTAGTCAACTGCTTTAAGCTAATAGTCCAAATGATTTTATTTGTTAGCAGCATATTAGCCATGAAACCTTGGGCAAGTTACTAAACCCCAAATGCCTTCCAAAAAAAGGCAAAAAAAAAATTTTTTTTCATTTTTGTTAATCCTCTCTCCTTGCATTTCTCTAATTTGACCTCCTCACCCCAACAACACCCAATCCTATCAAGCTTATGAACTTTTTTTAAACAAAATTTAACAGGCTAATCAGGTCTGTTTTTACCCATCTCCATATGTTAGGTCAATAAGCCCACATCACATCATCCTATTATGCTTAACTTTAGTCTACTAGATTCAGCAGTTGCCAATAGGTTGGGTAGACTTTCTCAAATCTTCAGAAGGTTCCCTGCATTCACATATCTTCCTTGTCCTTTTCAATTAGACTAAACTTCTAATAATTAATGATTCTCTATGTGCTTATAAGGATTTCCTAAAAAAGAACATGAAAGAGTTATCAAAAAGATATTAGATATAATCCATATTCGTCGATTTCTGAAGGCTTACCTAAAATTGACATCTTGCTGGTAAGGTTTCTATTTTTTTTTAAATGTTTTATCAGTTCAAATGAAATCTCTTTTTAAGAAGAGTTGATTTTTATCCACCCACAAGATAAATATTTGAGCACTAACAAAATACTAAATACCACTTGATTTTCTATCTCTCCTCAGTCAATTTAAGACTATAGCAGGAAACAAGGAAAAGAAAAAGACCCCTCTATCAACCCATAACATTCAGTTCTTCTGGTAATAAATTATACTCTTTCAAAAGTCCTAAGAATCATTATTAGTCTATGGAGATGTTGTAAAAATAAAGCCATTTTAGAACTAATAAAGTTAAAACAAATCTTTTCCTTTCTCTCCTCTCCTTTCTTTTTGAAAAGAGGATGGTAGGGGTGGCTAGGTGGCACAGTGAGTAAAGCACTGGCCCCAGAGTCGGGAGGACCTGAATTCGATTCTGGCCTCGTACACTTAACACCCACACAAAAATACTAGTCATGTAACCTTGGGCAAGTTACTTAACCCCAATTGCCCTCCAAAAAGCAAAAAAAAAAAAAAAAAAAAAAGAGGATGGTGGAGGAAGTACCACCAATGTCACAGGAAACAAAAGAAATTAATTCCTTAGATAAGTATGGTTTACTATTGTCCTACATAGAGGACAGTAGAGAAATTGGTGTGGGCTGACCTCAAATCCCTTTAAATCACATACAAGGATCTCCCATGAATTAAACTGATTTACAGAGGATGCTAGTAAACTTTTCAAGAATGCACTATGAGCAGAACATGACCAATCAATCAACATTTATTAAGCACCTACTATGTGCCAGTTGTTATTCAGTCACTGTGGCCAACTCTTTGTGACCCCACTTGGGAGTTTTCTCCGCAAGAATACTGAAGTGATCTGCCATTTCCTTCTTCAGCTCTTCTTACATAAAGGAAACTGCGGCAACCAGGGTTAAGTGACTTGCCCAGGGTCACACAACTAATAAGTATATGAGAACACATTTGAACTCAGATTTTCCTGACTTCAGTGGGTGTTCTACCCACTGCGCAAACTAGCTGACACTATGTGCCAGGTACTGTGCTAAAAGTTGAAATGAATGAAAAGGAATTTGTATTTCTCTTATCTGAATCCTTAGAATGCATTTTTGTGAAAATAATTAATCGAGATCATTTAAATTTTACTGACCTACAATTGAATGCATACAAATGTATTAGTTCATAATGCAGGGAAACAAAAGGGTGTAAATAATAAAATCATAACTAATTAAAATTCATCATATTTAAAATAAAATTCCAAAAAAGTTTAGATGGAAAGCACCAAGGCTTTTTTTTTTTTGCTTTTTGAGGGCAATTGGGGTTAAGTGACTTGCCCAAAGTCACATGGCTAGTAATTGTGTCAAGTGTCTGAGGCCGGATTTGAACTCAGGTCCTCCTGACTCCGGGGCTGGTGCTCTATTCACTGCACCACCTAGCTGCCTCAGCACTAAGGCTTTTGAGGAAACATACGATTATTTAGAAGGAAAAAAAAACCCAAACACCAGGTAGCTGTACATCTCATTTAAGTTCTTAACCCCTTAGTATTCTACAGGACTTCAAATTTCTGAAAAATTTCCCATTTATATTGTTATCACAGGATCACAGAGATTCAGACTCTGAGTAGAGATCTGAATAGTTAAGTACAGGCCATCAATTTCTACTTCTCATTCTACAGATAAAAAACTGAAGCAGAGAGATTAAGTAACTTGCCCAAGATTACCCACTACTATGTGTCAGAGGCAGATTAAGTGTCAAACTCAGATTATCCTGAATCTAAGTACAGTATTTACCCATTATGTCACTTAGCTTGAGTTTCATCATTCAGAAGAGTTCCCTCTATCAGTGACAACACAGGCCCAGTCCCTATTCTTTTTTATCTGTATTTTACCAGCTTATTTTTCACTTTATTCTTTCAACATTCCTTTGAAACAGCAACAAACTCCAGTGCATACTCTTTTAATGGCATGTTAGAAGGGTTCTTTACCCTTTATTGCCATTTTTCTTCAAGCTACCGAATTACCACTCTAAAATAATTCCACCTTTCACTCAATTCATATAGTACTTCTGCTCTGAAAGCACTTCCAGTGTATTATCTGACTTTACTGAAGGCCTTTGGTTCTTTGTATCAACCTAATTATGAAACCAACATAAATCCATAAAGTCTTAAGTAAATTCTCTTGACATGATCACAACTGATTAACTTCCTATGACAGGCTTAAAGAACTTGGTTTATATGACAGGTTTAAGGAACTATGTATTTGAAGTTATCTATTATTTCTTTAAAACGCCCACTTTTAACCAGGTAGAGCTAAAATGAACTAAAGGTGTTCTGTATCGAATAATGAATCCTAGTCCCAGTTCTTCTGCCACCACAGGGTGTCTGACTATCAAAGGAGTCTATTTCCCAAATCAAAATTAATCTAAAATTTAAAAGTAACCCAGCACTCTAATGTTGGTATAGCACCACCATTAAATCAAATTCATGTCACACTAATTCCAATAATGACTGAAAATCATCACTGATCTGTACAAGTAGGGTAACATACCACAATTATTATAAAGGCTTAAATACAAAGTGGAATAGTGGAAGCAGTGAAAGATAGTATAAACATAGAACTTGATAGTAATACTTTAGTGTTCAAAAATACTTGGCAAAAGAATTGTTTGTCTAAATGACAGAGTAACATTGCTAATATCTGTGTTTTGAGATTTCTTATTGAAAGAGAATTTCACTTCCAATATTACAACAAAGACTGAGCAACACATGCAACTAACACACTTACAGAATATATATAATGCCCACAATGCAAGTTTATAAGAAATTATAGATCATAAAATGTTAGAGCTAGGGGCGGCCAGGTAGCACAGCGAGTAAGAACACCAGCCCCAGTGTCGGGATGACCTGGGATCGAATCTGGACTCAGACACTTAGCACATACCCAGAAACACCTGGCCGTGTAACCTTGAGCAAGTTACTTTACCCCAATTGCTTATTAAAAAAAAAATGTTATAGCTAATATAATCCAGTTCATTTTACAGATGAGAAAACTACAGTTCAGCTTAGTACTAAGTTACAGAACTTAATACAGACTGTTACTCATTTTATACAAATTTGACTTTAAATTAAGAATTCTGAAAGGGGCAGAGCCAAGATAGCTAAGTAAAAGTAGGAACTCCACCCAGCTCCCACTCCAAACACCTCCAATACCTATAAAATATGACTCTAAACAAATTTCAGAGCTATAGAACCCACAAGAGAAACAAATCTCCTGCTGAAGGCAGCCTGGCAGGCTGACAAGAAGGGTCTATCGCACCAGGCTCTGAGCTACACGGTCTGAGACCCAGGGCAGCCCCAACCAACGACCAGCCAGAGCAGACTTCAGGAGAGTGAATCACCAGCAGCTGTGATGGCTTCCAGACTTCTCAACCCATAAACACCAAAGACAAGGTAAAAGATCAGTGGGAAACTTTGTTGGAACTGGGTGACAGCTGTCCTGCCCCTGCCCCCAGGGTGAGAGGTGGAGGAGGCTTGGCAGCAGCTGCCATGTGGCTACCTCCGGAGCTCTTGTCCTGCAGATATTAGGGGGACCAAGTGACCATAATAGAGGGTAACAGCTCTTGCTTTAACCTGCTTAGATCTGGATTCCGGTCTTGGGTGGTGGTCCTGGTGTGTGTGTCCAGTGTGCCAGAGCTTGGGGTGTCTGTAGAGAGGGCACCCTCCTCATAGCTCTGACAACATCTGCTAAAACCCCAGCGATTTGGGACATAGCTCTCTGCAATCTAGAAACAGAGTTCTACCATGGCAAAGAGCTCAAAAGTCAAGTAATTGGCAAGATGAGCAAGCAGAGGAAACACAATCAGACCATAGAATCCTTTTTTGGGAACAAAAAAGATCAAAACATGGAACCAGAAGAAGTCAATGAAGTCAAAACTCCTGCATCAAAAGCTTCCAAGAAAAATATGAGCTGGTTACAGGCCATGGAGGAGGCTGGTTACAGGCCATGGAGGAGGCTGGTTACAGGCTATGGAGGAGCTCAAGAAGGGTTTTGAAAATCAAATGAGAGAAGTGGAGGAAAAATTGAAAAGATAAATGAAAATTATGCAAGGAAATCATGAAAAGAGAGTCAACAGTCTGCTAAAGGAGACCCAAAAATACACTGAAGAAAATAACACCTTAAAAAATAGACTAACTGAAATGGCAGAAGAGGTCTAAAAAGCCAATGAGGAGAAGGTCTTTAAAAGCTGAATTACCCAGATGGTAAAGGAATTTCAAAAACTAACTGAAGAGAATAATTCCTTTAAAATTAGAGTAAATGGAAGCTAATGACTTTATGAGAAATCAACATACTATACAACAGATCCAAACAAATAAAAAAATAGAAGGCAATGTGAAATATCTCATTGGAAAAACCACTGACCTGAAACATAGATCCAGGAGATCTTTATTTATATTTATTAAAATTTAAATTTAAAAAAAAAAATTCTTTATTTAAAAGTTATTGGACTGCCTGAAAGCCATGATCAAAAAAAGAGCCTAGAAATCATCCTGCAAGAAATTCTCAAGGAAAATTGCCCTAATATTCTAGAACTAGAGGGCAAAATAGAAACTGAAAGAATTCACCAATAACCTCTTAAAAAGATCCCAAAAAGAAAACTCCTAGGAATATCATAGCCAAATTCCAGAGTTCCCAGGTCAAAGAGAAAATATTACAACTGCCAGGAAGAAAGAATTTGAGTATCATTGAAATACAATCAGGATAACACAAGATCTAGCAGCTTCTGCATTAAGGGATTAAAGGGCTTGAAATATGATATTCCAGAGGTCAAAGGAAGAAGTCACCCATTAAAACCAAGAATCACCTACCCAGCAAAACTGAGTATAATAATGCCTCAGGAAAATATGGTCACATTCAATGAAATAGATGACTTTTAAGCATTCTTGATGAAAAGACCAGAGCTGAACAGAAAATCTGACTTTCAAATACAAGAAGAGGAGCATGAGAAGGTAAACATTAAGGAACTTATTAAAGTTGAACTACTTACATTCCTACATGAAAAAACAATAACTGTAACTCATGAGACTTTTCTCAGTATGAGGATAATTGAAGGGAATATATGTGTGTGTATGTATATACATATATATGCATGCATACATATATGTTTATATAGGAGAGTATATGGGTGTATAAATACATATGTGAGTGTGCGTATATATGTGTACATGTATACATAGACAGAGGGCACAGGATCAATTGAACAGGAAGGGATGATATCTAAAAAATAAAATTAATAGGTGAGAGAGGAATATAATGAGAGGAGATAGGGAAAGATAGAATAGTGTAAATTGGGGTGGCTAGGTGGCGCAGTGAATACAGCACCAACCCTGGAGTCAGGAGGACGTGAGTTCAAATCCGGCCTCAGACACTTAACACACACACACACACACACACACACACACACAAGCGCGCGCGCGCGCGCACACACACACACACACACACACACACACACACACACACCTAGCCAAGTGACCTTGGGCAAGTCACTTAACCCCAATTGCCCTCCCCCCCAAAAAAAGAATAGGGTAAATTATCTCACATAAAGAGGCAAGAGCAAACTGTTAGAATGGAGGGGAAGAACAGGAAGGTGAAAGGGAATGGGTCAACCTTACTCTCACTAAATTTGGCTTACCGAGGGAATAATATATACACACTCAATTGGGTATCTTACCCTACAGGAAAGTAAGGAGATAAGAGGGGGATGATAGAAGAGAGAGAAGATTGGGGTAGAGGGTAATTAGAAGCACACACTTTTGAAAAGGGACAGGGTCAAAGTAGAAAACAGAATAAGTGGGGGGAGGGAGAGGATGAAGGGAAACATAGTTAAGTCTTACAACATATTAACTATGGAAACATTTTGCATTAACTACACATGTACAACCTATATTGAATTGCTTATCTTCCCAGTGGGGGTGGGTGAGGAGGGAAGAGGAAAAGAATCTGGAAATCAAAGTTTTAAAAACAAATGTTAAAAAAAAATTGGTTTTGGGGCAGCTAGGTGGCACAGTGAATAGAGCACAGGCCCTGGAGTCAGGAGGACCTGAGTTCAAATCTGACCTCAGACACCTGACACACTTACTAGCCATATGACTTTGGGCAAGTCACAACCCCAATTGCCCTCCAAAAAAAAAATTGGTTTTTTTTTTTTACATGCAACTGGGAAATAAGACATAGAGGCACTGGGGTATAGAAATCCATCTTACCCTACTAGAAAATTAGAGGGGGAATGGGGGAGGATATAAGAGAGAGCAGATTGGGGGAAGAGGTATTCAGTAGGCTCGATATTTTGGGGTGGGGGAATAGGGGAAAGATGGAAAGAAAATCTGTAACTTAAAATCTTGTGGAAATGAATATTGAAAACTAAAAATAAACAACAAAAAAAAGAATTATGAAAGAAATCTGCATTAAAAAAAAAACTATACTGTACACTACAGCATTCTCTCCATCTCTCCATGTCTGACTCCTTGGCTCAGAGCTCCAAAGCCTCCCCCCAACCCCGAGGAATAAAAAGTAAAACCTCCAAGTGAAAGCAAAACAACAAAAGGATAGGGGATCTGGCTTGAGACCCCACCCCCCAAGGTAGGCCAAGAAAGGAGACCTTTGCCCCGCTCCACCCACATGACCATGGGTGTCTGTCTTCCTTCTGGCTCAGGTACTGCATGTCTATCCCCAGCTCCCAAGCGCTATCAGTCCTCTCCTGACTGGGTCCCTGTCCACGCCCCATTTGTGCTTAAACTATGCCAACCTCCTCCTTTCACAGCTATATGGTTCCCTTCCTGTTCCCCTCCATTCTTCCCTTCCCCACTTTCATTGGCAAATTCACTTTAAGTAGAATTCTGCTGAACTTGGTAAGTAAGTAAATAAGTAAGAACACTTAAGGAAAGCAAGAACTGTCTGTAATCTTAAGAAAGGGTCCTTCTGACTGATTCACTCCAATACCCTGCCCAACACATGCATCTCATCTACATCATCCCTGGGAAAATGATCAATCTGTGCTTGAACACTACAAGGAATGGAGAATTTGAAACCTAATAATGCAGTCCATTTTATTTTCGCATACTTCTAATTGTTATTCATAAATCTGCATCTCACACAATGATCTCAGATTTTGTCTTCTGAAGCTCCACCCCCCCCCAATAAATCAAATCTCAACACAGCAGAAACAGTCTTTTGCTTCTTTCTGTCTCACTAGAACATAGCACAG
This sequence comes from Petaurus breviceps papuanus, assembly GCF_028583685.1. Taxonomy (NCBI): domain Eukaryota; kingdom Metazoa; phylum Chordata; class Mammalia; order Diprotodontia; family Petauridae; genus Petaurus; species Petaurus breviceps. The sequence continues at coordinate 1,520,733 of NW_027187340.1, forward strand.
TGCTGGACACACAGTAGGCACTTTACTGAATTAAATTATTAAACTGAATATCTCTCTTAAATTTCTTCAGGCTAGAAACATCCCATTGCTTCAACAGTTTCTCACGTGATATGATTTTGCATCTGCTTACCATCCCAAATGCTTCAGACACATTTCAATTTATCAACATCACTTTTCTTAAATGTGATCCAGAAATGAATATAACCCTAAAAACATGATCTAACCAGCATAGAGTACAATGGGTATATATAAATCCTCCCACGAGATTTCCATTAATATAAGATATCATTAGCTTTTTGAGAAGTTATGTATTTATTATTGACATACTCAGCTTGTGGTTATTACTAAAATCCTGTCTTTTTACCACATAAACTGCTCTAGCCATGTGTCCCCCAAATAATACTTCCACAATTGTCTTTTTACCCTAAGTGCATGACATTTATCCCTTTTCATTTTACCTTGCTGAATTTAGAAGAAAGAGGAGCATATGGGAAGTGAACAGCTTGCTATGTAGTGACTGGGATAGGGTCAGAACCCAGGTGTCTCTTTACAATCATTCCTGTGTTCTTTCCCCAATACCACACTGGTTCCACAGTTATCTCTATGAAAAACAGAGTAATTCATAAAAATACCTAACCCAATTCCAACGTATCCAACAGAAGTACAACAGAAAAAACTGAATGCTTGTCAGTCCAGATTAAAGTATGGAGATAGAGATAAAGCTGAAAATTCAAATGTCACTAGTTAACAGTATTAGAAAATTTCTTCAGGTAGAAAAACTTTTAAATCTTAAAAAGTAGAAAGCAATCTGGAAATTATCTATTTTCCTACAAATGTAAAAAAAATTAAATATATCACTTTTTAAAAGTCTAATAGTGCTAAATCAAAAATAATTTTTATGCAAATTACAAATAATTTGCTTTGTCTAAGGCATAACATAGACATACAAGTCTATTAATTCACATACTATAAGCTGCATTTTTAAATTATTTTGCTAAAGTGTTAAATCATACATACCTGCAGGGCTATCAGCATTCTCTCCTGAGTGTAGCTGTATGCCAGTAGAATCTATAGAATTTACTGTAACTGTCTGTAGATTTGGCAACTGACCAGTGCTTAGACTAACCGGAGTTGAAGTCAAGGCTCCACCTGCTGCAACTTGACCAAGGGTGAGAGTCTGAACAGGTGTCAATGTTATTTGTTGGGCAGAAGTATTCTGTATCTGTAAGTTTTGCAAATTCTGTAAGTTCTGTACCCCCTGCACTTGAAATGTCTGCCAGGTTATCTGTCCAGAAGGAGTCACTGTTTGTGCCTGAATTAAAAAGGTTCCAGGATTCAGCTGCAACTGGAGATTTTGCAAGGCCTGCTGGGATATACTCTGGCCACCTGCTTGCACACCGTGGATTGTCTGGGGTGTGAGGCCTTGCACAATCTGAGCTTGACTAGTTGTCTGCTGAGACTCTTGGAGTTGTAGATGTTGTACAATAGGCTGTGCTGTAGAGACCTGAATATTCTGAGTCTGTGTCTCCTCAGAGACAGATGACTGGATATAGTTTCCCTGAAGATCAGAAGAGTGCACCTGACTACCAGAAGTGGTCAAGCTATTGGTGTTCTGTGGTAATATACCTGAACTATCTATAGTAACAGGCAACTGTGATGAAGAGGATGTTGGCACAAATAAATCTGTATCAGTATTAGTTTCACTAATTTCAGGAGAAACTCGATCTCCAGTCCTTTCTGAATTATCTGAACTATCCATAGCTTGTCCGGTATTTATCAAATGTCCATCAGCATTAATGCCTGCAGTCATTGTCTGAGAACTGCTGGAAAGTCCCAAAGAATCTAGATCAACACTATTGATCGGTACAAAGGTAATATTTCCTGGCAAACCAAGAGGCACATTAGCAACTACTTGGGTTTGTCCAGGAAAAGATGAACCACCAATTGTAACTCCCTGAACCTGGACTTGTCCAGTCTGTGATAAAATATTCTGAATATTAGAAGATGGTGTTCCAGAAGCAAGTAATGTTTGATTAGAGCCAGGAATGATCTGAATTTGACCACTTTCTTGATTTATACTCCCATTATCTGACGAGCCTGTGAAACCAATTTGGACCTGTTGACCATCTGTTGTTTGAATCTGAGGTATGACTTGATACTGAACGTTGGACACTGTACCATTAGATGAATCTGATCCTGATGCAACTGAAAATATTTGCTGGTTCTGCAAACTCTGAAGGGGAAGGACATATTGCCCACTTGAAGTTACTGTAGTAGTACCTGGAATTTGTACTAAATTACCAGCTTCATCCTTTATATTGGTGGATGTTGCAGGCAAAACCTCCCATCTGTTTGGAGTTTCTCCTAGTTGTACAGAAGTCAAGTCACCTGTCTGGACCCAGAAAAAAAAAAAGTTGACATGGAATCAAATAACCTACACAATACTCTATAAAACATTTGTAGTAATTCAACCACTTAACATTAAAATTATACCATTATCAGAACAGAACCTACAATCAATAGCAGTAATGTGTGAACTACATTAATTGCCACTACCAGAGGTGTTAAATAAAGCCAAGGTCACGGGCTTAATTCTCACAAATAGAACAATGTGGGGAAAAAAACTGTCCCACAAACTGATATCCCACCCCCAGTCTATGTTATCTATCACATGCTACTGATCAAAAGAGAGATTGTAAAGATATCACTCATCACTATTGGAAAAAAATATTCATAGTACCAATCTCACAAATAACAACAGTAGCATTTTTTTCCTCATTTCCCATTTTTCCTGTATATAGATTGTCTGAATATAGTTTATGTTATCTCTCCTATTAGACTGAGCTCCTGAAGGGCAGGTACTGTCTTTTGCCTTTCTTCACATGCTCAAATTTAGCACAATGCCTAGAACACAGTAGGCATTTAATAAATGCTCACTGACTTTTGCTTTGAAAATGTAATACACTAAAAGTACTCTTCTTCCAATTTTGCTTTCAAGTCTTATCAGCTTGGGGTGGCTAGGTAGCGCAGTGAATAGAGCACCAGCCCTGTAGTCAGGAGGATCTAAGTTCAAATCCATCCTCAGACACTTAACACATAAACTAGCCATGTGGTCAAGTCATTTAACCCCAATTGCCCTACCTCCCCCCCTCCAAAAAGAAATTTAAAAAAAAAAAAAGAAATTTTAAGAGGCGGCTAGGTGGCACAGACAATAGAGCATGGGCCCTGGAATCAGGAGGAGCTGAGTTCAAATCCGCCTCAGACACTTGACACACTTAACAGCCATGTGACTTTGGGCAAGTCACTTAACCCCAATTGCCCTCCAAAAAGCAAAATAAAATAAAGTCTATCAGCTGCTTAATTATAAAAAAAAAAATCTGTGCACTAATGCTATTAATTTCAAATTCAAAGATAAGAATTCATTCTATATTACCACACTTCTAGAGTAGCATTTCCCAAACTAACTGGCCAGATATCTTAGGTTTTGAAATACAATGAACAAGTCCATAAATCATGGGGGGAGGGCCTAAAATACACTCAGGATAGAAAGGTTGGGAAAATTTTGGAGGAAAAGAAAACTAAACCTATTTTCATGCCACAAAACAGACCCACCCACCCCTGCAATGCACAGTATAAAATTTCATAATGAGTGAGGGAATAATATCAATGGCACCAAAATTTCTCTCACAGGTCCCCAAATCATATTGTGTGACTCAAGAAGTCCTATAAGACAATTTGTGTTATGTTGTTCTAGAGTAAATTTATACTTAACTCCTCTTCTACCGTGTTTCCCCGATAAGACCTATCCCGAAAATAAGCCCTCCCCTTACTGTGTAAGATTCCTCTAAAATAAGCCCTCCCCTGAAAATAAGCCCTATTGAGATTGCTACTGTAGTGAAGGTGATCCCCTGCGCTACACACTACATTACGGTACCCTCTATATGCACCGTCCCCCTCCCCCCCCCGGTGAAACGCAAGCCGCGCTCCGAGCTGCATCCAATCAGAGCTGCAGCAGTGAGCGCATCATCCTGTTCTTCCCCAGTCATTTGCTTATTGAATAAAAGTACATTTTTTTGTTCACATTTACCTGTTTATTAAAATTGCTGTCAATGTTCATTAAAATAAGCCCTCCCCTGAAAATAAGCCCTCTGGTGTTTTTCTGTCCAAAAAAAATTAATAAGACAGTGTCTTATTATTGGGGAAACACGGTAGTAATCCATTAAAATGCTTTCTTTTCCACCGAGCTTTCAAATAAAGCAGTATAAGTGACCTACAGCTACTCCTTTTCATTAATGACAAAGGTTACTGCATAGTAATCACCTATCTCCCCAAAAGGGTTTCCCATAGAAGCTAAGGGAATATGGGGAACATGGCTGGCTACTGCTTTATAAATAACCTGTTCTTCAAAATAAAAAGCAGGCTATAGTAGATTACCAAGTACACATGATAAAACCAGTGCTCTACAACATTACAAAAATCTGAGCTCTTGCCCCCGTATTTCTTCCCAGAGGATGTCAGAGTTTAGAAAGGAGGGATAGTGACAAAAAAAGCAAACAAGGCCTAAATGCCACAAAGGAAGACACCTCCTTGCCCTGAAAACTAGGTAGTCAAGTCCTTGAGGAAGAGTACTGCTTAAGAGAACATATATACAGACTGATACTTAGCTAAACTGCTCCCCATCCACAATTACATGTCCTCATTCCCTATATCCTAATTGTCAGAACAGCCATATGTGTTCTACAGTTTCCCATAAAATTAAAATAAGGGAATTGGATTTGCATCTATTCAGTTTTCCCAACACAAACTACCTGATGACTTTTAGCAAAAAGGTCAGAGAAACCATATTTAATACATTTCTTAAAATCATTCTTTATATCTTTACAGTTGACATAAGGGCATCCAAAATTGTCTATTTCATCATACATATTTTTCAATGACCTTTTAAGTTCAATTCAAACAAACATTTGTTAAAACACTACTCAAAATTTCATACTAAGTACTGGAGGAGTACAATGTTCTGATTAAGATGTAGCATCCTTGCTTGCATGGTTCTCATAGTCTAGTAACAATGATGACCATGATTGTGTAAAAAATACAAAACAATACAAAAGTCTATAAAATATTTAAATAAGACCTAAGCAAAAAATATAAACCTTTACACAACAATTAAAACAAGTGTCAGGGACTATACCTTCTATCTGGTATCTAAATGACAAATCTGACTTACCTTTCCCTTTTTCCAAATGCTACAGTAGCAATCTAGATTTGGATTTCATTATCTTTATGTTTTAAATAAACTGAAAGATATTTAAATCTTTAATGAAATATTCTTAGGTTAAATTTTAATCCAAATGTTCAAAGTTTACCCTAGCTTGCTATTAAAACAAATTTATTTGGGTATCAATATTTCTATTAAAAGCAAGGTGATTTTAAATACTGATTACAAAATCTTCCCTTTTCTTCTTTTTCTATGGGGGAAGATATTTAAAGGTAAACATCCTTACTGGAGGTGTTTCTTTTTACAGATTTACCACCTTCTTGCAAACACAGATAATCCAATCCTATCCAATGCCAACTTACACAACTAACAACCTACAACCATCTGAAGAAAAAGAAGTTTCTTGACAACAAAATCATCTGTCACACTTGAAAATTTGATTAAGGCAGACCACACATCCCTCATCTTCACACTATGTATCACCTAGTGAAGCTTTCTCAGCTTCCATATTGTTACTTACTCATACTGAATTTACCACTTCACTAAGTCTCACATTTTTTAAGTGCAAATACTGTCTAACCATGCCTTCTCAATCTAATAAAGCTGATTTTTCTGAACCCAAATGTATAATTTTCCATTTAGTCCTATTAAATTCAGTTGTTTTAGACTCAGACTAAAGGAAAAAAATTTCTAAATCAAATCAGTGTAGTGAATAGAATAGGCTTGAAGTCAATAATACCTGGGTTCAAATCTTCCTCAAACACTTACTAGTCTATGCAACCCTGGGCAAGTAGCTTACATTTCTAAAATTCCAGCTATAAAATGGGGTTAAACAATAGTACTCATCTCAGAGTTGTAAAAATTAAATACTATTTATTTCCTTTCAGGATACTTCACAATGCATTCTCTTAGCATTTCAGAGCAACTGTACAGTTTTGCAATTCAAAGCATTTTAAAAAGGAATCTTGTTCGAAGCATACCTCTAAAAGGTAATAATATACTGCTAGCACCTTAACCATGTACAGATCACTTAACCTCTACATACCTCAAGCCCTAGGAATTCACTTAGGTCATAGCCTAGGTAAAAGGAGTGTTACTGCTCCAAAAATTCCTTTCTCTTGTGGACACTGAAGACAACCCAATTAAATTTGAGTAGCAAAAGTAATGAGTTACAAAAACCCTTGTGGGTGTATAATGCTTTACAAAACCAAAATAAATACCATTAAGAAACGAGCAAAATAAAGGAATGGAAGCAGGTTCCAAAATGTACAGGCAAAGGAAGGGATAGCAGTTTTTCAGTTTGCTTTTAAAGGAAGCATTTTGTGCTCCACAAGCACATAATGTACTTGCTGGTCAACCAAACCACCAATTTTAAGACCTGAAAGGGAAAGATGTCACGTGTTTCCCCAGCTAGTTGTGTGTTAATGAATGATTTAAGAGATTTTAAATGAAATCTATATTGGAAGATGGCATTTCTCAAAACTAGTACTTCTGAAATACCATCAATTCATAATACTCTAAATGAGGAACCCATCCTTCCACAATACATAAATACTCAGTCAGTCAGCCACCCATTGCTTAGGATAGCCCAGAGGTGGCACCAACGTTAGGTTGGTTGCTATGGCAATTCATTGCAGCTGCATTCTCCAGAGCAACCAGGCATTAAAATATGGGATGGGGGATGGATTTTCTTCCTGCAGACAAGAGAATTCATAGACTACCTGTAAATGAGCACTCACTGTATTCCTGGGACAATCTACAATATCTATTATCACTATTTTAACATCTCTGTCCATTCAAACTGCTTAAGAGTTGCTAAGAGGAAAGAGTTAAACTGGATATGAAAACCTATGTTAGGTCAGCAGTATGTGATGGAGGAGATAGTCCTTCATATATTCCATTCAACTACAAATCTTAGAAATTCTTTCAAAATTCTCTGGCTTCTTTCAAGACAAATGCCACTTTGTACAGGAAGCCTTCCCAGTTCTACCAGAAAGATTACTTTCCTTACTCTGTATATATCTCGTATGTGATAGTAATTTAAATGCCATCTCCATTAGAATGTAAACTCCTTGGGGTGACTATTTTGGTGTTTTTGCTTCTTTGCAGCCAAACCCTCAGCACAATGCCTGCCACAGAATAATAAGCACTTAATATATGTTTGTTGATTTATTGGATTCTGAGTGACTGGATTACTAATGATTAGTGTATGCAAATGCTGTTTAATATAATTTATAACGAATAGTAAAACCATCAGTTTAAAAGGATAGTGCTTGTGTTTTCTTACAACAGCTAATGCAAAAATGTACCTTTTGTCAACTTTCAATCAAAGAACCACTCATTAAGAACTAAATTCTGTGCTAACAATGCAACATTAAATTAGAAACCTTTACCCACATAGCAGGCAATCTTTTGCAAGTTTCCTGTCCATAGTACAGTATGTATATGGAGTACAGGTAATGTTAAACTAATAACCCCAAATTTCACATCTATGCAACTTGTGTTAATTAATGCTGCTATGAAGAGTATCTTTTTAACTTCGAAATGTATATCCTTTAATAAAGACTTCAAATGAAGTACCTAAGTAAAGACAAAAGGGCACTGGATTCTTGTCATAACTGCCTTTTGAGACTTGTCCACCCATGGTCAAGGTCACTTTCATAAGGAGCAACGGATTCTGAGTGAGACAACCTGAGTTAGTTATCCCAGCTCAGTCACTTACCACTTTGGGACCTTGGGCAAGTACTTACCCTCCTCCCTGGGTCTCAGTTTCATCATCTTCTAGAAAATGAAGGAAAAGACTAGGAGATTTCCAAGGTCCTTTCTATTTCTACATCTATGATCTTATCAATACTTTCCTGTGCAGAATTCATGATCTAAAGACCCAAGTTAAACTGAACTTCACAAAACTGCAGAAGCAAAGCTCCACTTCAGCCACCTGCCTTTTCAATTGCCTTTTTTCCCAAAAATGTTAAATGCAAAACCTAAGCCTTAAATTATACACATGGGTTTATAAAGTATATTAGTAAGTTATGTACCTTTCATACTAACAGAAATTAATTTCTAAAGCACTTAGGCAATGTGTCCAACGAAAAATATGCTTGTCCATGGGACTAACGCCTCTTTATTTTCTATGACAAAAAAGCCTGAAATTCATTTCTGAACTAGAAAGATATTTTTCCTAAGGCTAATATTCAAATCAGTCTTAAATTTTACTCAAAATAAATACTTCTATGCACATGGGCCAGAAACTATTTCTTTCTTCCTGTCTTAAGTTCACCTGGCGGGAAGTTTGATTTAGTGCTATCAAGGAGCCCAAGGGAGGAGCTAAAAGCAGAAAGGTAGCAACTCAGCTTCTTTCCTGCCACAACTGGCTAGAAGGGCACCCTTCTACTTGTATGGCTGACATACATCTCTGTTTACACATACTTCCTCCTAATCCTCCCAATCTCCCATTTGTAAACTGATACTAAACTTGCTAAGTTTCAGTCAAAAAAAATAGTGAAAAAAAGAATCCACTTCACAATTTTACTTTTACAATAGTCTTCTGTTAGTCATTGGACCTATTTTTATGCCCATTTGGAAAGGAATAGTAAAATAGAACAAAGTTATCAATACTTGAAAATCGATCATGACTATCAATCTTTAACTTACCATACAACAGCTATGTCTTTCACATCATTTTTAGCTAGAATTTATCTAATACTGCTCTTGCCATTAAAAAAAAAACCTTAAATTACACTTTTAGTGCATTAAAATGAAGTTAGTTTGTTTTTTTCAAAAAGAACAATGGAATCCTTTGTTTCACTTTGGCAAAGTATTTCAAATCTCTCTAGTGTATAGCTTTGCACATTTATAACAAAAAAAAATCTAACAATCAAAAGTCTTAAGCTCAACTTGAAAATCTACAGAGGTCACTTAAGTATAAACATGGAAGAAAACAAGTATTTATTGGCAAATTGGATAATCAAAATATCTTAAAAATAGGAATAAACTGACTGCCACACTCACTATAACCAAAGAATGACTTTGGATAATACTAGCATTTTAACAAGTAGAATATGCTGAAAAGTTACTAAAACAGAAATATTGATCCTAAGGTTGTAATTCAAATACTATATCCCTGAAGTTCAAAACTAAAGTGCTCCAAAAATTGTTTCCAGGTAATTTGCAATGGACCTTCATTTAAACTTATCAGTCTTCACATTTCCCCCCAAAAACTCCCAAAATACTATAAAACCATTACAACAGTACAGCCAAGTCTGTCAAACTGGCAGTCCTAATTATCCTAAACAATGATCAATGCAAGGCCAGGTTTGGACATGTGATTTGTTTTGGCAGACAAAATCATAGGCATACATTAACTTGCACAGAAGTAAAAATTCTCATATATAATACTCGGTTTTTATTGTTGGTATTTACATTAAATTTCTAAAGACAAATAAATCCCCCAGGTTAGTTGATGTTTAAATTTCATCATTCCTTCACACGTGAATATTCATGTATGTTGCAGTTATGCAAATGGCAGAAATGAACAATGTGCTTGATCACCAAATAGCAATCTGCATTATTTCTACAGGGCCAAACACGTCTAAACGTTCACAAAGAGGAAGCCTTAACTTTCTCTACGATTCATAAATTGAGACTGTGAAATCGACCAAACCGCCAGCAGGCAAGGCTCTCAAGGCAAAGACACTAGTGGACAACAAAGCCTGGGCTGTGCTGGCCGCTTCGGCCGATAAAAGCATCAGAAAACAGCGTTCGGCGATGGAGTTTGCAGCACTGCGAGGAACTGCTCCAACATCCATTTTGGAGTGAGTGCTCTTCCCCACCCGCCTTTCCAGGCTTCATTTTGTGGAGCATTCTCTGCGAGGTGCTGCAGTGACAATGGAGGGGGAAGCCTAGGCTGGTTCCTGATTTAAGCAGAGAGAGGAAGGAAAGCAAACAAAACGGCTCCCTCCCCTACCTTCCCCGGCTCCCTATTTCTGCAAGAAAACGCGGGGACGGCGGGCAGGCCAGGGCGGGGGGCGGGGGGGTCCCCGGGCAGGCCGGGGCGGGGAGGGGGGGCGGGCTGGGGGAGGGGCAGGGCCGAGCGCGCCCGACTTACCGCCCCGGCGGGGTGATTCCCGGCGGCGGCCGGCTCCTCCTCGTCGTCGGGCAATGGCGGCCCTATCTTGCTGCAGGTAGCGGCCAGCAGAGCGAGCGGTGACGGCTGAGTGTCCTACCCCCAATGGGCGGGTTCAGAAAGGAGAAAGGAGGGGAGGGGGTGGCGGTTACAGCCGAGCGCGGCTCACACAGGAAGTACGACTCCTTCCCTCCAGCGGCCGCCCGCCCTCTCGCTCTCGCTCTCGCTCTCGGCGCGCGCACACACCCCACCAGCTTCGAGCTGCGCGCCCGGGCCTCTACCTTCCGCCCGCCCGGAACCCCCCGGGAGGGCACCGCGGGGAGGGGGAGGGGGAGAGCGAGCGAAGGCACGGGGAGGGGGGGGGGGGGGGGGGGGGAGGCGGCGGGCGGGGGCGGGCTCCGGGGGGGGGGGGGGGAGGGGGGGGGGGGGGAGGAGGAAAAGAAGGGGGGGAGGGGGAGGAGGGGAGGGGAGAGGAGAGGGGAGGAGAAAGAGTGCGAGGGGGAGTTTGGGCATGGGCTGGAGGAGCTCCTTCCTTACCTGGGCCGCCGCCGCTGCCGCCGCCGCCGCCGCCGCGCCGTTTCCGTGCTGCAGATACTCGCCGTGGCCGCCGCCGCTGCTGCCGCCGCCGCCGCTGTCCACGTCTAAGGCAGCCATTTCCTCTTGTTTCACAGGCTTTTCGGGAGCTGTAGGCGCCGCGGGGGGGCCGAGGGGGAGGGGAAGGAGGGGGGTGCCGGGCGGTGAGAGCTAGAAATTACTATAGAAAGCCCAGACTGAAAATCTCTCCCCTCCCCCCTCCCCTCTCCCCCACCCCCTGGGCTGGTGGCTCGCTCGCTCCCTCCCTCCCTCCTTCCTCCTCCTCTTTCCCCCGCCCGCCACGGCTGCCTGTAACCCTCCTCCTCCTCCTCCTCTTTTCCTCCTCCTCCTCCCCGCGCTGCCCCTGCCCCCTCTCCTCTCCTCTCCTCCCCTTTCCCTCCTCGCCGCTCTCACTCGCGCTCTCTCCTCTCGCACGGTCGGTCACCCACACGCACACCGGAGGGATGCGCTCCCAGCGGGACTCGGGGCCCAGGCTTGGGACGGCGCTTCGGGGGTTGGGGGGGGCACGGGATTCCTAGGAGCGGACGGTGGCCGGGGAAGGAGAAAGCAGGGAGGGAGGCTGTGCCCCCGCCCCGCACACACTCACACTTCTCAGCCTCACACACACACTCGGAGGCGGCAGCGGCTGCGGCGGCGGCCCCGGGGTGGTTGGGACTGGCTGCGGGGAGTGCTCTCTCACTCTGCTTTACGTACCGGTCATAGTGTGTTTAGGGCACCTCAGGCGGGACTCCCCGCCGCCTTACACATGGTGTGGAGCGGAGGCGGCGGCGGCGGGAGAGGATGCGGGAAGCGGCGGCGGACACGGCCGGAGCGGTCCGGGGGATTTTTTTTCCTATTTTGATTGACTGTGCGGGAAACACAAAAGGTGGAGCCTCTAGCCCGAAAGGGGGGAAGAGGGTGACAGCCCGCCCGGAAGTCCCGCCCCTCTTCTCCCCGTTCATTCGCCGCTACGCTCCCCGCCGGACGTTCTCATTGGTTGGGAAGCCCGTCGCTCGCTCGCCCAGGCGCCTCGCTTCCTGTTTGCCCCCCCGGGTGGAAGGGGAGAGACAATGAGCGGCCGCGGCGGCTTCGGTTCCCGAGCGCGGCTTCTGCTCGCCCGTTACCCCGCTGTGCCTGCCTTGCTTGCTGGCTGCCGCTCTCCAGTCCGAGGTCCAGGCCTCTCCCCCCTCGTCAGCGCTCGGGAGCCAGCCGTGCAGGCCCCGCCAGGCGCCAACGTTAGGAAGGAGGGGTGGGATGAAAAGGAAATCCGTCCCCTGTGGCTTGGGCTCCCGCTCGGCGATTCCTCCATCCTGGCGGCGGCCGGATCTCCCCTGGGCCTCGCTCAGCCCGAAACTCCGCTGCTCCTCTGCCAAGAGGCCGTGGCTGAGCCCCGGGGCTGCTGCTGCCGCCACCACCGCCTTCGTCGCCTCCGCCGCTGCTGCTGCTGAGCAAACCAGACCCGCCCCACGAGCCCGGGGGGAGGGCGCTGGTATTGGGGGAGACACCCCCTCCGAGGCTGGAGGAGGATTTCCTCGCCCTCACTCGCTCTTGCTCTCCTTTTCTGTTAAAGCCACTGGGTTTCTCATCCTTTTCAGGCTTTGCCGCCTCACCAGGCAGGGATGGAAACAAAAAGAATTCCCAATCTTCACCCACAACAAAGAGCCAAGAGTTACTGCTCACCTAAGACACCAAAAACACTAGGGGCTACTTGATTTATTTATATATATATGTGCACATGCAATTTGTGTGCGTGTTTGTATCCACATGTCTGTGCATATGTACCGTATGTCACAAATGAGGTAGAATTTTAGAGTCGAAACACATCTTTTTTATTTTTCATGAACTTGCATTTTTCCAAGCTTCCTAATCCTTACCCTTGGTGCTGAGCCAAATACATTTTTTTAAATAAGCTTATCTTCCAACAGTCAACGTTTTTAAGATACAGTAGAGGGTTTTCTTTCTTGGAGCATTTTAAATTTTATGTTTTAATTTGGATATTTATTGGGCCAGCTTTAGATTACTTGAATTCTTTTTATCTTATTCAGTCACTGGAGGAGAAAAAGTACTGGACTTGTTTGCCAATTGGAAGAAATGTCTACCTACGACTTACACATTTGGTTGCCAAAAAAGCAGTTCAGAGCAAGAGGTGAAAATGCTGTCCATAACACACCTGCTATGTATTTTTTTTTTTAAAGCACTAAAGCTTTCTTGTGCCAACTATCATAAATAAAGTCTTCCAGTGGAAAACTTTACCAGGCTGTGAAGCCCCAGAACCATTAGCAATGGCCTCAGTAATCTGAATAGCAAAATTTCTTTGCCTGGTGAAAGATCCCTCCTGAATTTGCATCTCACCAAGGCAGTCCTTTTTAACTTTTTGGCTTTGGTTGTGTTAAACCTGGAACTGACAGGAAGCTGATTCATATACCTAACTAAGAAGCATGAACATACAGGAAAGATAACTTGAAATGTGAGTTCCTCTTTGCACAAATAGTTATCTCCTTTGGTTTCATTTTCATGTAGTAGAAGCTACAGATATTTACGCTTTGAACATAAGTGACACAGTAAATGTACAATATATACATAAAGACTGATTCCATAATTATTCGATGCCCTCCCCAGAAATTATTTCATATTTACATATCTTTATACAAGCTGTCCCTTTCTTCTTCCACTAAGTAAAATGAGATTTTCATTTTTGTTTTGGTAGCCCAGGTGCCTAGCATTTGCTTGGTACATAACAGACAATAAATGCTTGTTCAACTGAATTTGACATATCCATGCAGTTTCTCTAATGCACCCCAAACAGCTGAGCTCATTGTTCTGCACTGTGAGTTTAGGATATTTGTATTGATGCACTAACTCATTGGGTATAGCTAGCTAAGATAGACTAGTGCCTGGACTTGGTGTCAGGGAGACCAGACTTCAAATACTGCCCTGAATATTTATTAACTACATGACCTGGGGCAAGTTGCAGAACCGCTCCCAGCCTCCTAGCCTCAGTTTCCTCATCTGTAAAAAATGAGCATAATTGGATTTGAGTGTCTCCATGGTCTCTTCCAACTCTACTTTCATGTCATGATCTAGTCATATGCCATGCTTTGAAAATTGGTGAAATAGAATAGCTTTATTTTCCTTGAAAAACAAGATAATGATTATCCGGGGAGGGAAAATGGCCTTTTCTTAAGTATCCGTGATCCAAGCTTAACAAGTGGTTTAAGCAAAACTGCTTTGTTTTCTTAAATGTCAACTTTTCCGTAACAATTGCTACAAAACACAAGAAATGAGAGTTGCAGTTATTTAATGTTAAAGGATGATATGTGCTAGTTACCATTAGAGTTGCAGAGGTGAGTCATGCTTGCTCTTTTAGTCCTCCTGACTTGGGATGTTAACAATCTTCATCTTTTCTCCTCCGAAATAGAATTAGTCACAAAGTGATGGTGCTCTTTCATCAAACTATCTAAGATTAGCCCTTTTTTCTATATGCTAATGACTTGGGTCTTGGTTGTCTATTTTTTTTTTTTGCTTACCTCATCTCCCATGGCCTCAATTATCACCTCAATTCATATGACTCTGAAGTCCATATCTCTACCCACCAAGTCTCCTCAGAGTTTCAGTTACATACTTCGATCTGCTTCTTGGATATCTGCCCAGGGAGTCAGCTAAACCTTAGACTTGTCCAAAACAGAAATTGTCTCCCCCCAAAATCAACTTCCCCTAATTATATCTCTCCATCTTTCCAGGCACCAAAATTCTTGACCTGGTGGGGGTCATCTTTAATTCCACCCCCATCCTAAACATCTAATTGATTGTCAAATATTATTGATTCTATTTCCACGACATTTCTTACCTTTCCCTTAGGTCTCACTACAGCCAGTATCATTCAAGCCTTCATCTTTTCTTGCACAGGATAGACTATTCTCCCTCCTTTTCTATTGAATTCAGTGCCTGGCTCACAGTGTTCTTCAAACCAAATCTAGCTCTTATTCAAGAGAAAATATACATATTCCCATAAATATCCTAACTTCTAGGTTCCTCATTCTACTCAACTTTCATGACCTTCAGTCTACCTCAGCTACCATTAAACATACTGTCACCCACAAGTATTCTACTTCCATGCTGAAAAAGGCTGGACTTCCTTTGCCTTCTTTCCTTCCATCTCTTCCTAAGCCTCCCCCAATGACCAGCCACCCAGTCAGTGGGTTAGCACTTATTAGGCACTCTCTGTCAGACACTGTGCTGCAGATACAAAGGCAAAAGTATGGTCCCTGCCTTCAAAGATCTTATATTCAAATGGAGGGACAGCATGCAAATAACTGTACATACAAGATATATTCGGTGTAAATGATAATCTCAGAATCTGCATTAGCAATGGGTGGGGGAAGAGAGACAGGAAAAGGCATCTAGCATAAGATTTGAACTAAATCTTAAAAGAAGCCAGTTGAGGCAGGAGAGCATTCCAGAAATTGGGGTGGAGGGGGAACAGCCTGTTAATAATCAATGGTGTATTGTGTATAAGGAATTGTAAATAGGCCAGTGTTGGGGGATTATAGAATATGTGGAAGTTAGTAAAGTGTAAAGGCTGGAAAAGTAGGAAAGAGACCAGGTTATAAAGGGTTTATATGCCAAATAGCATGTTATATTGGATCCTGAAAGTGAGAGGGAGCCACTTAAGTTTATTTAGTAGTGGGGGAGGAAGAAAAGAAGCATTAAGTACCTACTATGTGTCAGACATTCTGCTAAGCAGTTTACAACAACCTTAATCTTCACAATAATCCAGGGAGGTAAACATTATTATCCCTATTTTACATTTAAGGATACTGAGGCTGACCTCTAGTTTCACATCTCCAACTGCCTTTCAGACATCTTGAACTAGATGTCCAGTAGACATCTTTAATTCACCATGTCCAAAATGGAACTCATCTTTCCCATTAAACCCTACCCCCCGCCCCCAGCCACTTCCAAATTACTGTCACGGGCACCACCATCCTTCAGGCTCACTAAGTATCACCCTTAATTCTTCACTGTCTCATTGCTCCCTCACACCCCCAACCCCAACTCTTACATCTGATCTATTGCTAAGTCCTGTCAGTTTCAACTTTGCAATAAATGCAGCTCCATTCTCTCCTTTGCTACTGCCCCCCACTGTGGTGGAGGTCTTCATCACCTCTCAAGGGGACTATGGCAGTAGCCTGCTGGTAGGTCTGCCTGCCTCAAGTCTCTCTCTGTTGCTATCTATCCTCTCTGGCATTCAAAGCGCTTCATAATCCAGCCCCTCTCCTACTTTTTCTGTCTTCTTACACCTCACTCCTTACCATATATTCTTCAATCAGGTAACACTGGCCTCCTGGAGGTTCCTTAAACAAAACACTCCCATCTCCACTCTAGTCATTTTCTCTGGCTCTTCCCCATGCCTGGAATGTTCTTTCTCTTCATTTCCATCCATTGGCTTCCCCAATTTCCTTTAAGTCCCATCAAAAATCCCATCTCCTATAGGAAGTTTTTAATTCTAGTGCATCCCTCTTAATTATTTCCCATTTATCTTGTATATAGTTTGTATGTATTTTCTTAGTGTCTCCTTCATTAGATTGTGAGTTCTTTGAGATCTGGGACTACCTTTTGCCTCTTTTTGTATCCCCAGTGTTTAGCAGTGCCTGACTCATAGAAGGCACTTAATAAATGTTAACAAATGTTGACTGAGGAAAAATCACTTTGGGAGCTAAATGGAGGGTAGATTCGAGTGGGAAGAAATTTATGGCAAGGAGACTTTCAAATGTCTAAGGCATAAGGTGGTAAGACCTGGAAGCCAGGTGGCAACTGTGTGAGCTGGGAAGAAATGTACAGAAGAGGTTATAAGGTTGAAAGGATAAGATAGATGGCAATGGATTGAATATGTAGGGTGAGTCTGAGTAAGGAGTTACTGAGACTGGGTGACTGAAAGAATGCTTGTGACTCTGGTAGTAAGACTAAAGTTGGGAACAAGAAAGGACTTGGGTGGGGGAAGAACAATGAGCTCTTTTGGGGGTGTGCTGAATTTTGAGATGTCTGCAGGATATCCACTTTGAGATGTCCAAGAGGTAATTGGTGATCTAAAGCTCAGAAGACAGACTAGGGATAGAGAGATAGGTATTGGAATAATTTGATTAAAAAGCTCATTGAACTTATGTTAGCTAATGAGACCTGACCATTTTACCAACAGACAAACAGAGTTGTTTGGGTACTATAGAGCCAAAGTGAAATATAAAATGCCTAATTGGCAGTCCTGCAAGCTTCTTCAATTTTGATAAGGTTTAAGTATCAAGCCTCCCACAAGATTGAGAGGTAAGTTATAAGTTAATTTACTGAATACTATTATAAGTTGCTCTATTAATGTGCACAGTGGGTCTTTTATGTTTAGTATCTATTTTGTACATAGGAATGAATTATCTGTTCCATACCTAATTCATACTATTCGTTTAGTACCACTTTTTTATTCTCCCCTTTGGGGGAATCCCTACATATAAACCATAACCTAGGTTATAAATAAAATTGGCACCAGAGTAATAATTTAATGAACCAAAGAGTTTGAAAATAGGGAACCAACTCCACTCCACCCCCATTAGAGACCAGGTTTCAGTGGCTTGAACTTGGTCCAAACTATGTTCTTAGGTACAGAGGAGGGAGTAGGAGCAGTACCCTAGCCTCTGTGGGCCCAGAAGTACTTCCTTCATGTTAGAACATGATTCTTTTACCCTACTCTAGGCTTCTACCTGAATTTAAAAGCCCCTATAACTCACCTCTGCCTTAGCTGTTCAACCTTTCCTCTTAACCTCCAAAAACCAACCTCCTTCCCAACTTATAAGGCTGGTCCCCTCTCTTACTTTTTTTGGGGGGGGTGAGGGTGAAAGGCAAGGCAATTGGGGTTAAGTGACTTGCCCAAGGCCATAAAGCTAGTGTGTCAAGTGTCTGAGATTGGATTTGAACTCAGGTCCTCCTGACTCCAGGGCTGGTGCTCTATTCACTGCACCCCCTAGCTGCCCATCCCCTCACTTTCTCACAAGAACACTAATAATTTGAGCCTCTGTACCTTTTTGTCTCTCCTGAAATATTCTCCTTATTCAAATCCTACTGTCTTCCAAATACTACTACCTCTATGAAGACTTCCCTGACTTATTCCAGCCCTCACTGATCTCCCTTGCTCTGAATTTATACATTACTTATAGTCTACACTACACACAAATTTAATAATGATTTGCTGTTTTTTATTATTGTTTGATGTTTTGTGTGTATTGTGCATTTTTCTTCCCAAATATATTGTAAATTCCTTAAGAACAGAGATCTTGTCACATGTTTCTTTGTTCCTCCCAGTCCCTAATATAATGTGCCGTATGCATTATTTTTTTCCAATTTCAATATTCACTAAAATAATGGTTCTATATAAGACATAAATGCTGAGCCTATTAGGCCTAAAATAGGTTTCAGACCTTAAAAGTGGTGAAACTATTAATAAGAAAAATGTGGCCCAACTACCTCTGGTTGTGAAGAAGCTAAAATAATGGTATTTTCACCATTTGATCAATCCATTTAAATCTGTATAAGGAGCATGTCAAATAATTACCCTTTAATTACTAGTATTTAAGCTTGCTAGGTGACAGGAGGTGTTATTCAACTTTGTGTATGGAAAATGCCAAGTTATTCCATCTTATAGTGGTTATATCCCACAACCCTTAAATATGACTTTAATTGATTCCATTAAAAAATTTATCAGAGAATCCCATTTTAAAATTCATAATTTCCTAGTTTTCTCATCTACCTAAATCTCCAATAGCTAAATTTGTATCTGTTGCTCACATATGTGATAACTCATGTCCCTCATATTGCATTAATTATAAAATAATCTATTTTCTCAGAAATATTTTATAATTTTACTGTCAGTATCCCAAATAATTTCAGTGCCTGAATAATTTACAATATTTTTTACTTTTCATACTTCTATTTATGTACCTCATACTTTGTTTCCTCTTTTCAACCTTTGTTGAGGATATTTCCATTTCATGTTATTTTGCTCTAACCAACCTTGTTACTTTTTATTTCCTCTACGTTGAATTGTATAAGCCACTTATCTGCTCATGTTCCTAGACTATCCAAGTCATTTCATTCCTTCTTTGTATTGACTGTCCCTCCCTCCAGTTTTGTATTACAAGCTTACTGAATGTTCTTCTTTGCAAGTCATTGATATATAAAATGAATAAAATTGGTCTTAATATTGATCCCCGGAGCTTTCTAATCCACCCATCCCAAACTGTTCCACTCCTTGATATCAAAGTCAATTTTTAATCCACTTTAGCCATTCATCCTTCTATCTTACTGACTTGTAGATTAATTCTTCCTATGCCATTCTGTTTATGGCGCTTTATCCCAAAGTCCAAGTAAATTATCCTTGTCTTCCTTCAGCTGTTCTTGGTTGTTAGGTCAAAAAGTTATCTCTTTCTAGGGAGGTATTATCAATTGTGAAACATGTGGCCTTCTTTTAGCTAAATCACAACTTGCATTCCATACCAATTCTTGACAGATGCTACCTTTGTTTTGTCTTTTGTAGAACTCAAGTTTAATAATTGTGAATCATTTCTTCTGTAGATGAAAGAGTGGACAAAATAATAAAATACTGAGGTTTTTATTGAAATATATTTCTCCTTTTCTTCCTTACTCACAATCTAGAAAAATACTAAGGCTGGAATGATAATAACAAATCCAATTAGGTAACAAAAACTCAGAAAATCACAAGCTCCAATAGGATCATGATAAATTACTACTTTTTTGTGACTCAATATTTGTTTTCTGAGGCATATGTTAAAGAGACAATCGAGCTGGGAAATTCTGACAAAAAATAAACTTGTTTTTGAGAGAAGGGGGGACATTTTATCCTGAATATTTTTAATGATTATGTACATAGTCCATATTGACTAGATAATGGTTCAGCTCCTTACCTCACACAGCCTATATAGGCAAGAGAGGAAACAGTTGGAGTCTTCTCTATCTTTGCCTAATAGACTCAAGCATTTCTTAAGAATCTTGAAATGAGAAAACATTTGAATAACAATAACTAAAATCAATTTAAGTGTAAAAGAAAGTACCAAGAGAAAGAATTTTTTAAAATTCAGGATTGGGGTTAGTACAATGTCACCTCTGTGATAGTGCTTAACAAATAGTATTTAATGAGGGCAATAATTGTAATGAGGAAGTGGAGGTATGTGAAGAAAAGCTTAATAATCCTTACTTTGTAAGAAGGTAAAGTTCATAAAGCCACAATAAAAATGGAAGCGAAATGCAAGTCCCTTAAAGGTAAGTTAATATATGCTAAAAAATATATGCATAAAAAAGGCCAATCTGAATGAGCAAGGAAGAGTAAAAAGTAATCACAGATAAGAAAGAAAAAGTTATGTGAGTTATAAGGAATCCTTAAATGGAGATATATCCTGGAAAGCGTTGGAGACAAATCAGTAGTTAAGACTGGGAGAATCTATGACAAGACTCAAATCCCATAAACATTAAAAATTTACCCCTGGTCCTGAAAAAAAATTTTAATATTATTCTAGGACAGTGAATATAAACATTCAGTGCAATATTCAGAAAAACTTAAGTTACAGTGCCAATATTAATTTGTCCACATATGCACAATGTATACATTGAAAAGTCCAGTAATAAAAAGTACTACATATGTTCAAAGTGAATAAGATGATGCATTTTTATAAATTTTATTAATTTTAGTTGAGTTTTCTTTGTGTTTTAGAGTTATATATTTACAATAAAACAAAACAAAAAGTGGAAATTAACAGAAGATACTGCCATACAGAGTAAGCAGGACCAGTAAAAGCATAATCCTAAAGTTGCTGTTTGTCCTTCATTTTTGCAGATCAGTGAAACCACAGTTGAGATTTAGGTGCCAGGTGTACACCAAAGGTGGATGAGCAGCCCTGAAAAGGTCCCAGTAGGCCCTCCCACTCCAGGTGTTAGTCATCCCTCGGCCTAAAGTATAGAAGCATAAGTGTTCCAAGTGTGTGCCCTCCATGCATGCTCTCATATGATCTCTAAGCCCACTGTCCACACTGATGGCATATGTATTATGGGAGATTGTACCCTAGGTTTATTTAGATAATTTTCCATCATTACTTTTATTAAACACTATTGTTTTGAACTAATTATGTCTTCTGGTGCCTAGCATATAGTAGGTACTTAATAAATGTTGATTGATTGTTTATTGACTAGAGAAAAATCCAATAAACCAATAAACATTTATTAAGCACCAGTAACAGTGCTAAGCCCTGGGAATACATTTAATTAAAAAGAAAGATGGTCCCTGCCCTCTAGGAGCTTATAATCTAAAGGGGGGAAACAACATGCAAAAGGAGGCAGGAAACCAAGCAGGGCAACAAGTGAAAACTGGAGTGAGTGCTGGTAGAATTGTGAACTGATCCAAGCATTCTGGAGAGCAATTTGGAACTATGCCCAAAGGGCTATAAAACTGTGCATATCCTTTCATCCAACAATACCATTACCAGGTCTGTATCCCAAAGAGATCATAAAAAAAAGGAAGAGGACCCACATGTACAAAAATATTTATAGCAACTTTTTGTGTGGTGGCAAAGAATTGGAAACTGAGGGGATGCCCATCAATTGGGAAATGACTGAACAAGTTGTAGTATATGAATATAAGGGGGTACTATTTTCCTATAAGAAATGATGAGCAGCAGATTTGGGAAAAATCTGGAAAGACTTACATGAACTGATACTGAGTGAAGTAAGCAGAGCTAGGAGAACATACACAGTAACAGTAACACTATATAATGATCTACTATGATTTACTTAGCTCTTCTAAGCAATGCAGTGATTCAAGACAATTCCAAAAGATTCATGATGGGAAAAGCTATCTGCATCCCGAGAAAGACCTGATGGAATCTGAATACAGACTGCAGTATACTATTTTTGCTTTGTGTGGGGGGGGGGGCATGGGTTGTGGGTTTTTTTCTTTTGTTCTATTTCTTCTTTTACAAAATGACTAATGTGGAAATACGTTTTACGTTATTGCACATGTATAACATAATAGATTGCTTGCTATCCTGGGGAGAGGGGAGAGAAGGGAGGGAGAAAAATTTGGAATTCAAAATCTTTCAGAAAATGAATGTTGAAAATTGTCTTTATGTGTAATTAGAAAAAAAAATACTATTTTAAAAAAAGAAGAAAAGAGAAGTGGACTGAGGAGCTGACTAAATAGAAAACCGGCCCTGGAGTCAGGAAGACCTGAATTCAAATCTGGTCTCAGACTCTTACTGTGTGACTCTGGGCAAGTCACTCAACCCTGTTTGCCTTAGTTGCTCATCTGTAAAATTAACTGGAGGAGGAAATGACAAACCACTCCAGTATCTTTGACAAGTAAACCTCAATGAGGTCACGAAGAGTTGAACACAACTGAAACGACTGAACAACGAAAATAAAGCAAGGCAGTGGAGGAGTTTTGATGCTCAGTCCTCCAGCCAAACAATCAGAGGAGGCTTCAGGAAGGTAGTATCAGTCAGGGTCTGAGATAGCAGCATTATGGTGAGTCTAGAAGTGATGAGCTGATCCTGTGAAGCCCCTCTTGTCTTGTTGAAACTAGGCAGAGCAGTGCATGCAAAGTACGGTGAGAAGCTGAGTAAAAGTAAACATCAGTTGGGGTTCATAAATTATGGTTTTCAGTGGATAAAACCCCACAATGTAGCACCTGAGGTACCCCCCTCACAAATTAGTCACCCCAGATTCAAAGTTGTCTATAGGTCTTCATCTAGTCAAAGTTACAGTTTATGACCCCACTGACATGCTATTTTTCTCAAGTACACTGACTAGTGGACAATGTCAGTTCAAAGCAATTTAGTGAAAAAGAATAGTAAGAACTTGCCTTTACCTGTCTACCTCACACTCCCACCTAGGCCTCAGGTACACTCTTTCCCAAATGTATACACCATCATTGAGGAGAATGGGCATTCATGGGAATCGTGCAGGAAGGGCAGGCATATTAGAAATATGTATCACAGAGAACAGTCATGGGAGGACAACTCACACCTCAATTTTGCAAGACCTCTATTGTCTTCTGGTGATATCACACTGCTCTCAGCCTCTTCCCTTTTGGGGTGTGGCACATCCTGGTGACTGTTGGGCAGGTGATCTAAGCTGAGCTGGGTGTTGGTCTTTTGGTTCCATTGGTCTTTGACTGCTGGGCATCATCTTATTTGCCTACATCTCATTCCATTCTGCCAAGGTAGAGAAGCTAGGACTTCTCCATAATTGGATTAGGCTTGGTGCTCTTTGGTAATAAATAACTTCCACACTCAGCCACCAAAAGGCAGACAGAATATGTCCAAAGTAAGATCAAGTCTTCTCTACCATTATTTCTGGGTGGAGATTGTGGTACTCAGTGATATAACTATCTAATTTAGGTTTAGTCATTCCCAAGGTCTTCTTTGGCTTAGCCTGCAAATGATTTTGAGCTAGAAGGGAAGGGAGGTTAGGCAGGCAGCTAGGTTACTCCACGGATAGAGAACTGGGTGTGGAATCAACAAGACATGAATTCAACTCCTGCCTTAGATACTTCGAAGCTGTGTCACTGACCAAGTCATTTAAGTTGCCTCAGCCTTAGTTCCTTCATCTTTGAAATGGAAATAACCATAGGTACCTACCTCATAGGGTTGTTGCCAGGATCAAATGAGATAATATCTGAAAAGTATTTTGCAAACCTTAAATGTCTATATATAATTGCTAGCTATTACTACTATACTTCCAACCAGTCTGTGTTCCTGCCTTTCTTATGCATATCTGTCAGCAGCAAAACCTTTCTGCTTTGGTGCTGTTTTGGTCAGTGAAAAACCTCATTGTCTTCTCATATCACTGTTGTTTTTGTTGTTGTTCAGTTGTTTTTGACTCTTCATGACCCCATTTGGGGTTTTCTATCTCCTTCTCCAGCTCCTTTTACAGATGAGGAAACTGAAGCAAACAGGGTTAAATGACTTGCCCAGGGACATGTAGCTAATAAGTGTCTAATGCCAGATTTTAATTCAGGTCCTCCTGACTCCAGGGCCAACACTCTATCCACTACTCTACCTAGCTAATCATGCTATTATGTATTTTCAATTACACTTAAATTTCAACTTGTTTTCTTTAAGACAAAGAACTGATAAGTTGGGATGGGTTTAGAAAAGGAGGGATACATCACACCAGCCACAAAATAATGCTGTCATGGCTTGATTTCTTATGCCTTCTTTCTGTGGTAGTCCCTCAATGTTGTTCTTCTAATTCAGTTTTTGTGGACACGCCTTGACTTTAGACCCATTGCCCCATAATTAGGCTATATTTTCCTTTGTTTCCTGTTATTCCTCTATCCACAGGTAATATCTCATAGATTTGGGGCTTTTTATTTGAGATCATCTTACCAGTTGTTTATTTAATTACTGTAATAGTGTTCACCCGATTATTCCATGATTATTTACTGTCTTTCATATATGGATCACCTTCTAATCCTCTCTAATCCTCTGAATTTACCCTGTCCTCCCCACCACTTAGGGATGGTGGACAAGGAACAGTCAAGAAATTTTTTAAAAAATTTTTACAACCTAAACATATTCTGGGGTCAAATGCTATTTCACAAAAGGTAATTTAGTGATGTCCAGTCCCACCCCCAAATAGAATTTAAAATACGCATCTTATTATTTTCCTCTTTTACACACACACACACACACACACACACACACACAAATTTAGTTATGTATAACACTGTTATAAACATGCAGAGTGGTTAGGCCACTGTCCCACCTCCTCAGTGCAATTCTGTTCCTCATACAAGACCACACTCACTTCAGGGAAGAACTTGCAGCTTTGTCCCGACCACGCATTGGCCATGTACCCTGTTCACAGGAAGGATGGAGGGAGAGTGTTAGGACCGCTGAGGAGACAGAAGTAGGAAGGGAGCAGGGTAGTCACCACATTGTACAAGTGTTATGGCTTTTTTCTGCCCCCACCAAACCATGTGTGAATGGCATATGTCCTCAAGTGGGGAAAGGGACAGGGGAGGGGGTTTGGCAATGCAGTCATGTGTAGTCTATAAGAAATCATTTCAATAATTCTGCTGCCACCATGTAAAGAGAGAGTGAACAACAGAGCCATGATGAAGAATTTTTATACCTGGGACAAATTCAGTGGTTGGAGGGATGGCAGCACAGGGGGACGATTGACTGAGAGATAGAGGGTGGTTCGGTGGACAACCCAACAATCAAAGCAGGAAGGCTCTGTCTATCCTCCATGGATGTATGCCTCCACAGGGGTTAGGAGGCAGGCCTCAGAAGAGAGACACCATGGTGATAGCACTCTAGAGGGGATAGCCAGCGGAGCACTGGGAAAAGAGGTTGAAGGATGGCAGTTGTCCCATGAAGGTAAACTTCTAGGTATGGCTTTAGCTGATGTTTCTGAGAAAGGGATGTATGACACAAGGTCAAAATTATCCCTTCATACACAAATCTCTGAGGCATGAATTAAAATCTTCAGAGTATATCCCACCCCACTTTCACATAATCTGCAGTTTGGCCCATAAACATGTTCACCTTTCTCATGATTTCTACATTTCCCTTTCAGGTTATTGCAGTTCTAAGGAAAATATGGTCAAACTTCATATTTTCATTAAAAATGAAAGTAAACGGGGCGGCTGGGTGGCACGGTGAATAGAGCACTGGCCCTGGAGTCAGGAGGACCTGAATTCAGATCTGGCCTCAGACACTTAACACTTACTAGCCGGGTGACCTTGGGCAAGTCACTTAACCCCAATTGCCCTGCCTTTCCCCCTCCAAAAAGCAAAAACAAAACAAAACAAAAAAAAGGAAATTAAATGTCATACACTTCATCCTATGATCTCTAGCACTCTTCAGAGAGTAGCTTAAGTCTTAAAATACTTATGAAAAATAACTAGTAGATTTTTTCTTATTTTATCCTTTAAGAAACTAAGATATCCCAAAAACCAGAAACATAATCAAATACAGTATTTCTATTCAATACCCCTAGCTTATTTTTACTTATTTAACACTTATTATCTTTGTTCAAGATATTGCTGTTTCAACAGAAAAAAAGTCCAATTTAATACCAAAAAAAACTTTTTAAAAAATATGCCAAGCCATTGCTCCACCCAAAGGGCCCTCTACACAGAGACACATGTCTCTATCCTCTTTCTGTAGCCAGTTAAGTGTTGGTCCTGCCTGACCCTGAAACATTGTCAGTGGAAATGAAGATCAATGAATTATAGATCTTAGCCCCCAAGTCCCTCATCATAGCTCCCATAGGGAGGGAATGGGGGTCAAGTTACAGCTTAATGGCTTAAAAGCTGCCCAAGATCCAAATATGGGCATGGGATGGAAAGTCTCTAGCTAAAGCCATACCTAGACACCTAGTCCTGTACTTACCCTGAAGCTATGCCCAGATCTTGGGCCTTTAGCTTTTTCCAGTCCTAACCAAGGTGCCACCCCACCTCAATAAGGAAGGGATGGGGGGGCCAGAATTGGGGAAGAGTTCTGTCATAAGAAGTTTGATGTTACCTGAAGGCCCAGTTCTGGGATCCATGCCCCAACCCACTGTGCTGGCTCCCTTCTCAACCCTAAGCTCATTCCCTGAGTGATCAGTACATCCCCTGGGTAAGATGGCATTGATGATGAAAGAGAAGACAACCAGGATTCCCAGAAATTTGCACACAGCCACCCTTCAGTAAATAGTTAGAATTCATGCCATTTCATCCAAACTATACAAACTGTACTCTTTGGCTAACAGCAATACAAACGTGCAAATGGTATTGACGAGAGGCAGAATGTAAAATAACCCACAACCTCTGAGAAGGAAGAGTATTCCTCTACAAAATTCACAAATTAATGTTCAAGTAGTGACTGACTATAACCTACACACAAGAATGAAATTGAATGAGGTCAGTTTGAAGCAGGGAAAACTCCAAAGAAAGCCAAAGTACAGAAAAGTGGGTAAAGAGGGTCATGCCAACCGTAAAGCTGGGGGAGCATTCAGAGAGATATACAGGATAACCAGCAAAACAGCAGAAAACCAGATATTTGATAATCCCGCTGTGTAATACAGTCCAGCTCCACGGCCAGGATAATGAAACAGATGATCAAGGACCATCATTTCAGCATGTACCTGAATGATGTGGTTCTAGCCAGGCTCTGGAAGATTCCTTCTTCTTGTACCTCTACCCACACCCACTTGTCAGCACCTCTGCCCCAATTTCCCTCAAATGGGTCCCAACTGAGTTACTGCTGCTTTCCCAGGCCCTGACCCACCTGCCTACTTTCTTACCTCACTTTTTCCCTCTGATGGTTCCCACTATAGCACCTTTCAAGAGTCAGCTCAAGTGTGTTCTCCATAGAAGCCCTTCCCGATCCATGAATGTGAGTGCAGTCTCTCTGCAGAATTCTTACAGTATTTTGTGCCTTTCTCACACACCTACTACCATGTTTTATTCGGCATTGTGGTTATTTGTTCCAGTCATGTTTCCCCCACTAAGAATGGAACTTCCCTAAAGATAGAGACCAGTTTATATATCTTTTTTTTTTTTTATCGCAAACAGTGTGGTATAGAGAGGTGCCTTTGGTTCAGGAAAACTCCGTTCATGTCTCACTTCTGATACATACTGGCTGTGGAGCCCTAGGCAGGTTACTTAACCTCCAAGAGTACCTCCAGAGTATGTGCTAACCTGCATTAGTAGAGTCAGTTTCCTCACCCAGGAGTTCCTTATACAGATGACATTGCAGGTCTAGTAGTTATTCTCTCAGAGTAAATGTGTAGCTAGAAGATGCTTACTAAATGTTGAATAATTTTTTTAGAAAACCATTTGAAGAAAATAAAATTTTCTTTTTTTTTTTGCTTTTTTTTTTGGAGGGCAATTGGGGTTAAGTGACTTGCCCAAGGTCACACAGCTGGTTAGTATGTCAAGTGTCTGAGGCCGAATCTGAACTCAGATCCTCCTGACTCCAGGCTCGGTGCTCTATTCACTGTGCCATCTAGGCACCCCAAGAAAATAAAATTTTCAAAGTGTACCCTGGCTTCCTAACTCTTCCATCCAGGGTAACTTCTATCCTTAAGTTTGCATTTCAGTCATTTTTTAGACACATCCAACTCTTTGTGACTCCATTTGGGGGTTTCTTGGCAAAGATACTGAAAGTGTTTTGCCTTTTCCTTCTCCAGTTCATTTTATAGGTGAGGAAACCGAGGCAAACAAGATTAAGTGACTTACCTAGGATCACACAGCTAGTAAGTGTGTGAGGTCACATTTGAACTCAGGTCTTCCTGACTGTAGGCCAGGAACTCTATCCACTGTGCCACCTAGTTTACCTTTACAGATCAGAAGATTACATATTTTGCGTTTATGTTTGTCTGTTAAAATGGTTCTTCCTATTCTCATCCATAGCTTTTGTCATCCTGGTTGATTCCTCCTACCTCAACTATTTCTTTTGATCCACTGCCTGGGTGATTTATATCTTTCCTATTTAAAATATTAGCAACCCCACTCTTAATTTGTCCCAATTGTTTTTAGAAGAAAATTCAAGATCATTTTTTCTTGCCCAGAGGTTCCTGTTGTGAATCAGGACCTGATAAAAATTTAATTCTTCTCAACTTCCTCCTCAGATGAACAGGGAAACATACTAGGATACAAGCAATGTTTCTTCAAATAATAACATCAACGTGCTGCCATCTTTAGCATTCAAAGATGCTGTTATTGACTCCCAAGCAGTAGCAGTAGTACCTACAATTTGAATTGGCTTATGCTTACACATGAATGCACAGGCTCACACACACACACACACACACACACACACACGCCATCTCCAGGAAGGGGGATGGTTTATGAGGAGTCAGCCTCTGTTAGACCAGCCTCCTAATGCTGGTCTTTGTCCTGGCTTCCTAGCCCAGTTTGTCAACCAGGAAGGGCCCTTCACTATCTCTTCTTGCTGTCTCAGAATGAGCCATTCTTAGGCCTGGTGACTGGTCAACATTTGTTACTTCTTCAGAAATCAGAAAGGAAAGAGTATCTCCTGGACTCACCATTAATTATCCTATTAGAACATCTTTAAGTTTTCTTTTTTAAAATAAGCTTAAACAATCACCAACAAACATGAATATTTCAATATAAAAAGAAGAAAAAAAGAATATGGTATACGAAATCATAAACATCTGTTTATTGCACAGTTTGTTTTTTTAATGTATATAAACTTCAATACTGTAGGTAAAAAAATTGCCATTTATGTTCTCTTCTGAATTTCTTTTTTGTTTTTTCTACATGTTTTTAAAAATGCTTTTATCTTTTTAAATTTTCATTCTATTGGTGTCTCTGTCACTGTTACTAACTCACCCTCCTCCCCAAATAGAAGCACTTCCTTGTAACAAATTAAAAAAAAAAACTGAATCAACACACTGGTCATATCTAATTGCATGTCTAATTCTGTATCCTAATGTCCAGAGATGATTTTCATAGCCATATTAGCTAAAACTTTTTGCATAAACCAATTAATCTTTCTAGTGCTTTTGTGATGATGGTTCTATTATCTCAGTTTTATAGTTAAAGTAATTAAATGACTCCAAAAACAACATGGCAGGTCAAGAGTGAAATTTCCCAAGTCCATATTCAGTTCTCATACAACTAAAATCCAGAGACAGATCCTTTAAATTCTTACAAATGTTAGTATCATGAATTGCTAATTAAAACCTTGAAAGTGGCAAAGCATGACATCTAAGTTGTCTTTGAGTTGCTGTCATCACAGTCATCACTGGCTCACAAATGTGCCACCCTAAGCAAGGGGAAGAGGAGAACGAGGGAAACACATTTAAAAGCTGAGTGCCTTTTTAAAGAAATATATATTTTCTCCAGCCTTGATGAGCTCAGTTCTAAATCTCATATGTTCCTGCCCAGAACAATGCTCATGATTCTGCAGAATTCAATAGCACAGCCATTTCCCCACCTCTGTTGAATGTACTGTTTTTGCTCAATGTAGATATATACCCTTGGGCCTGAACAGTCCCAATTTTTAAGAGATAAAAAAAGAAACAAAGGCAAATTCAAACGCTAAATAGAAAGCACGCTGTCCTGAAGGCTGCCAAATTCAGGCTCTCATGGACCTCCAAGGAAATAAATTCCAAAGATAGCAGCAACCCTAGTCTGAGAAAGCCCATCCCCAGGCTCAGGAGAGTTCAGCTTCACAAACCCAAAATAGCTTGTTGTAATGGCTTCAATGAGGGATGGAGTGGGAAGGGATTCCCAGCATGCTACTTTCAAGCAGCTCAGTAGTCAAGCACTTCCAGATAGAGCCCTCCAATAGGTAAAGGATGCCCGAAGGTACTACAAGCCAGGTTGCCCAGGTGAGAAAATGTCTATGTGGGGAGTAGTGGCAGGATGACCTGACCCTTTTCCCTTGTCCCTCTCTCCTTCTTTGAGACTCTTGGCAAAGTGAAGGAATGAAAATGAATGGAAGGAGAGAAGAGAGGAGGAAGTATAATGAAGAAAACATAAAGGTAAAAAAATCTGGAAATGACCATTTTAAAGATAGTAGGAGCATTCCATTAAATCTAAGCTAAAAAAAGACCTGATCCTACTGTGTACATAGGCAGCATCAGTAACCCACCTACAAATTATAATTAGAAATGCTTAAAATTCTACCATTCCATTTCTCAGGAATTATCCATCAAAATGTTAAATATTTTTTAAAACAGCCTTAAAAGGGACTCCCTCTTAAGCCGTGGAAGCCTTTTCCTAATGAGGGGCTCTTTTAAAAAAAATTTCTTGAAAGTCTTATGATCCCTAATAATTCAAAAAGGTCTGGGGATAGGTAATTGGGAGGCTCAGTCCCTAATAGGGAAGGGCAGCAGTCATCCTGGTCCTCAGCTCCTTGCCAGCATTCCGTTCAAATTGTTCAAAACATCTCTTAAGCACCAACTAACAACAAAACGTGTTTATAAAGCCTTTATGTGGGTTTAGGGTTGGAAAAGGGGTACAACACCTTATTTATTTAACTTATGTTCAGAAAACATTATGTGAGGTGCTAAGCTGGATGAATCAAAAGCCAAAATAAAGTTTGCAGGAAGAAATATCAACAATCTCAGATGTGCAGATGATACCACTCCAAAGACAGAAAGTGAAAAATACTTAAGAAGCCTCTTGATGAGGATGAAAGAGGAACATGAAAAAAACAAACAAACCAACTAAGATCTTCACAATGACCCCATCATTTCCTGGCAAATAGAGGAAATAGAGATGAAGTGGAAGCAGTGTCAGATTTTATATTCTTGGGCTCAAGGATCACTGCAGACAGCAACTGCAACCATGAAATTAAAAGACGCTCGCTTCTTGGAAGAAAAACTTGCCAACAAAGGTCCATATCGTCAGAACTATGGTTTTTCCAGTAGCAATGTATGACTATGAGAATTGGATGATGAGGAAAACTGAGCACCACAAAATAGAGATTTTTGAATTGTGGTGTTGGAAAAGATTTTTGAGAGTCCCTTGGACAGCAAGGAAATCAAATCAGTCAGTTATTTAAATTAATTAATTCAAGCTATTCACTGGAAGGTCAAATACTGATTCTGAAGCTAAAAACTTTGGCCATACAATAAGAAGATGGGACTCATTAGAAAATGTTGAATTGATTTTGGGGAAAGATTGAAGGCAAAAGGAAAAGGGAATGACAGAGGATGAGATGGATAGATAATGTCATGGAAGCAATAAATATGAGCTTGGACAGACTTGAAGAGATAGCGGAGGATAGAAGGCAAGGGGTGCTATATGGTCGATGGAATCACATGACTGACTGAATGACTGAATAATAAAAAGTGTAGGGAGACTTTCCTCACAATAACACCCTGAGATAGCACTACCTTCCTCATTTTAAAGAAAAGGAACCAAAATACAGAGTGGTGAAGATACTTCTATTATTCCACATTGCCTCAGAAGAGCTGAAGGAAAACAAATATGACCAAGGAGACTATATCACCAATGCGATACACACAGCAGCTGCTGTGAATATGCAGGTGTATTTCGAGGTTTGAATCACAAGATATAACAGACTCTCTTCTTCGAAGACAAAACCAAAATATTTATTCATATACCATAAAGTCAGATCCACCATGGCAATAAAGAAGTTGATATACATTACCAATGAAAGGAACACCAACATCCACAAGCCTTCCCTCTGTCAGGCCTCCCCACAAACAAGCTCCCTTAGGCAAAATGCCCCTCTCTCACCCACACTAGCTGTTCTGCCTCCCTCTCTCTTCCTGCTCCACCTCTTCCATGCTCATTTGGCAAGCTCCTCCCACCATAGACTCATGTAACTCAGGCACAAATCAGGTCACATAGGCCTATTAATGGGTGGGAAAGATCTTCCTATTCCCATTACAGAGACCTAGTAATGACCGAGGCTTTCACACACATCTCAATCAATATAATCACCTAGGTTCTAGGTCCAGTCTAATATCTCCTTTTTTTTCTTTTTTTGTTTTTTGGAGGGAGGGGAAGCAGGGCAGTTGGGGTTAAGTGACTTGCCCAAGGTCAAATGGCTACTAAGTGTTGTCTGAGGTCAAATTTGAACTCGGGTCCTCCTGACTCCAGGACTGGTGCTCTACTCACTGCGCCACCTAGCTGCCCCCAGTCTAATATCTCTTATATTCACCTGGTCACCACCCTAATTCAGATCTTATTTATATCTTCATAGCCTCCTGATTGGTTACTCTGGACCCACCCTCTCCACTCAGTTGCCAAATTGATATTCCTAAAACAGCATTGGATAGAGTGCTGGGCTTGGAGTCAAGAAGACCTGAGTTTAAATCTGACCTCAGACACTTACTAGCTGTGTGACCTTGGACAAGTCACTTAACCCTTTTTGCCTCTGTTTACTCATTTGTAAAATGATCTGGAGAAAGAAATGGCAAACCACTCCAGTATCTTTGCCAAGAAAACCCGAAATGGAATCATGAAGGGTCAGACACTGAACAACAAAAAACTTTTATGCTGGGCACAGTGCTAATTCCTGGGAATACAGAAAGAGGTAAAAGACAGCCCCTGCCCTCAAGGAGCTTACAATGTAATAGAGGAAACAATATGCAAACAAATGCAAATGAAGAGAGTTATATATGAGATAAGTAGAAAATAATTAATAGAGGGAAAGCACTAGAATTAAAAAGGGTTGGGGAAGGATTCCAGTAAAAGGATTTTAGTTGAATTTAAAGAAAACCAGGGAGGTCAGTAGTTCAGAGCAGAGGGAGAAAAACATACCAGAACATACTAGGAGAACATACCATATGGGATAGTCAAAAGGAATGCCCAGAGCCAAGAGATGGGAGTGTCTTATTTTGTGAAATAGCTAGGAGACCAGCAGGGAAGAAGGCATAAGAAGACTGGAAAGGCAGGAGGGGGTCAAGTTATGAAGGACTTTGTATTTGATCCAAGGAGGCAATAGGAAACCATTGGATTTATTTAGTGGGGGGAGGGGAAGGAGAGAGGTAACCCTATTGGACCTGCATTCACTGGTCACTGCTTTACACACTCTTAGGTTCTGACTATTGGCTTCCTTGCTATTTTCCCACATACAATATTCCCTCTCCCTTCTCTATGCTTTTGCATAGGATGCCCTTAGTGGTGGAAAGTTCCTTCTTGTTCCTAACTTCTGCCTCCTAGAGACCCTAGCTCCCCTCAGCTCAAGGGTCATCTAAGTTTCCTCTCTCTCCACACTTCTCCACCTCCTCACTTACAACCTTCCCACCCCAGAGGTTCCTCTACCCTGAGGACCACCCATCCCCACTCCCCCCCTTATGATTACAGACTTCTAAACCAGGCTATTCACTTCACCTCCTGCTCAAATCACTTGACTTCTTTTCCACTTCCGGGACTTCCTTCTGTTAATTATTTCCTATTTGTCTGGCATATAATTTGCTTTGTTTATATTTGTTTGCATGCTGTCTCCCCCATTAGATTGTAACCTCCTTGAGGGCAGGAATTGTCTTTTGCCTCTTTTTGTATCCCAATCTCTTAGTTCATAATAGGTGCTTAATAAATGTTTATTGATTGGTTGGGCAACGCTCACTTCATTCCTCCCCTCTTCCTTAATTTCTAAATCTCCTTTGTATTTGTCTTCCCCCATTCCTCCTTGAAGGTATGAACTACTTAGTACAATGCCTGCCACATAGTAATAAAAATAATTAGCATTCATTAAAGCACCTTGAGGTTTGCAAAGCTCTTTACAAGTGTATCTTATTCACAGCCCTGAGAGATAAGTGCTATTATTATCTGGATTTTATAAATGAGGAAACTGAAGCTTAGAGGTTAAGTGACTTGCCTGAGCCCTCACAGCTGGCAAGGCAAGAACTGAACTCAGGTCTTCCTGAATTCATGTCCATTGCTGTATCTGCAGTCCCTTCTAAACATCTATCTCTCCATCTAGGCGTCATCCGCAGCTCTTCACTGTCACTTACCACCGTATCCAGTCAGCACATTGCCCAGCAGTAGCAGATGCTGGATAAACCCTTGTTGATTTACTGATTGCTGAAAGTAAAGTGTGAAGAATGATTGCTAGGATTCAAACTTTGGTGACTGGAAAAATGGTAGGGTCTTCAACAGAAATAGGAGATTAGGAGAAAGAATGGGCTAGAGGAGGGGTGGGGATAGGAATAAGGAATTGAGCTTGAGATGCCTATGGCACTTCCAGGTAGAGATGCCTAACCAGCAGTTAGAGATGCAGCAGTTATAGATTCAGGGCTGGAGGCTTCAAGGAAGATGAGGTCTGAATACTGAGATAGTGGGCATCATTTGCATAGAAATAATAGTTGAGCCCAAGGGAGCTGATGAGATCCTAGAGAAAGAGCAGAAGAGAGAGCTTACAGAAAAGAAGAAGGTCCAGAACAGACCCCTGTAGTACACACATATTTAGGGGATGGGATATGGACCGCAGTCCCATAAAGGAGACCTAGGAGGGTTTACACAGGCAGGAGGGGAACTAGGAGAGAACCGTATCACACAAACAAGAGAAGAGGGAATGCAGGAGGAGGGCATCGCCAGTGTCAAATGTTACAGAGAGATCTAGGAGGATAAGGACTGAGAAAAGCAACAAAAGATTTAGTAACAAAGGAATTATTGGTGAATATGTGCACAAATGCAAAATGATCCAAAGCACTTTCTTTGCAAGAGCATTTTGCTGATGTCTTTCACTTTTATGTCACCTATGTTTCCAAATTTATCTCTCCCTAACTCAAACACAGAGAAGCATCCCATATGTCAAAGGAAAGAAGAAAGAAAGAAAGGGGAGTTCTGTAAAACCAACACGCCAATCGGATTCCACGGGATATGGAGTGTTCCTCCTACCTCCGTAGTCTTCAGCCTCCACAAAGGAGGGAGGGAAATTCATCCTCATAGCTCTTCTTAGGGAACGAACTCGTTTACGATAATGATGCAGAGTTCAGATTCCATTGTTGCTACTGTTGTTCTTTCTATTTACATGGACACCCCAGAAATATTTCAAACCAGACAGATGTGTAGAGTATGGGGGGTTTGTGGGAAACACTGAGTCTGTCATCGATGTAGGAACTGAGAAGGTCCACAGTTAGAAAAGTGGGCCAGTTATGGAACAAAATTCTGAAGAGAAGATAAAATTATCTACGTAGCACAGTTTTTTGTGTAAAGTTTGAGAATGAGAGATGGAAACACAGTAGAGGTAGGGTTGGAGGAGGAATAGCTTGGGGAGGGATAAAGGGTTTGGAAAGTCCACTGTGGGGAGTAGGATAGTGAGTCAGCTAGGGTATGGAAGGCATGCTTTGCTGAAGCGAAGGCCCAATTGAAATTATGTTGTTATTGTTTGTCCTTTATTTTCAAAGAGGACCAATGATATTTCAGGTGACATCTTGACTTGCTCAGGAAATGGATTTATATGAGGCAGAGATCTGCAAGGCTTTCAACTTCACTCTCCCTTCCTGAGTCACAGAAGTCCAGTGGCAGGACAAAAGTCAGGATGACTGGCCTGGCCCAGGATGCAGTGGATGACCTTGGTGTCTTTGATGACTGACCAAGCTCTAAGCACTTCACGGTGCCTGCTTCAACCACTTTTGTAGCTGTTGGAACAAATAGTTCTCCTCTGTCCATTCTACTCTGTCCATTCCTCTGTCCAGGGTAGACATTCCCCTAACTCATCAACAGGTTTGAGGCCTGTTGTTTACCTTCAGTCTGGTTTAACTCATCTTCTGAGACAGTTTGACCTGTGTGGCCCCTGCACATGCTACAGCTTGTTAAAGCCACAGGTGAGAGTTGGGTGAAGGTGGACACCAAAGGTGGATGAACCTACCTGAAAAAGGCTTGACAGACCCTTACACCAAAGGTGCTAGTCCTTCCTGAACACCCCAGACACCACGAAGATTATGTAATATAAATTTGTAGCAGGTCCAGGCAGAATGGTTTTGCTATTTTCTCAAATTTTGTTCAGCAAGCAGCATATGAGTAGGAGTGAAGGCAGTGGATGGTGGGAGCAATCCAAGGCTGAGGCTTGATCATCACTTTATTGTTTGTCCTTTATTTTCAAAGAGCAAGGGACTCAAGAGAAGAAGACAGTATAAAATTGAACTGACTCAACAAAGAGAAGGGAGGAGAGTACATCCAGTGCAGGGGTGATAGCCAAGGAAGGAACTGAAAGTTAAGGAAATTAGTCATGGTGAGTACAAAAAAAAAACAGAGTTTAAGGTTGTACAGCAGAGGAAAAGGTAGAATGACAACAGAATGTGATTAGATAAGGGAATTTCAGAGTTCATGAACATGGCCGGGGTCCATTCATGGGTGATGGAAACACTAAGGCTATGGACATCTCTATGTGTAACTAAGGTGAGATGGAGGCAATCATGAGAAATAAGTTGAGGAATTGTGGAGTTAGGGTGTTTGAGGGATTACCAATATGTATGTTGAAGTATGAAGGCAGGAATTGGGGAAAAGAGAAAGAGTTGGAACCAGGCACTGAACTCATTGAGTAAAGAAGGGGAGTGTCATGGAAGTCAGTAGACAACAGCCACTAGAATGTGATTGGGTGATAGACGTGGATGGAGTGAACCTCAAAGAAGGAGAGGTCGCGGAGTGTTGGTGGTAGTAGCTGCACTTGGAAATGGCAGTAGAGAGCAAAGAGTAATCCAGTTCCTCCATCTCAACCATTGACTTGGGGAATGAATGAAAGTGGAGCCAGTGCTAGAAAGAGTGGCCAGGAGGGATGTGTCCTCAAGAGGGAGCAGGTCTCAGGGAGAGCCAAAAGATGGAAGGGTGAGAAAGGAAGAGATATAAGATGAAAGCTGTGTTACCTATGGGGAGCAGACACTTCAGAGAGCACAGTGGAAGAAGTGAGCGACTTTAGAGCGTAACTTTGGGAGAGGGATGTTGAGGAAAGTAGGAATGAAGGATTGGCAGTGGCAGACCAGAGAATAGGGTTTAAATGATGACAGGGAGAGGCTCAGAATCACTGGGATGAGGAAGGCAGTCCCAGGTGGGAGTTTATTCATCATTGAAGAATGAGTTCTTCATGGGTTATCAATATCCCTAGGGGTTTGGTCTCCAGGTGGAATTCTCTCCTGGTTTTAGGCAACTCGGGTGAGGGGACTGCACACTCCACATTGCATCTACTGCTCTGCGTGGTTTCAGTCCCACTAAACAAGATGCCTCTATCACCAGGCACCCCCATGTCTGTTCCCACCAGCTTTCCTGCCTCCTTTTGTGTGTTACCTCCCCTTTTTGAGTATAAGCTCTTTGAGGGCAAGGATTTCCTTCTTATTAATTGTATCCTCAGCACTTAGCACAATGGCTGGCACACAGTAGGCACCTAATCAATGTTTATTGGATTGGACTGGGACCAGCGGGAGGAGCTGAGAGAAGTAGGAGGGAATGGCATCTTTCTTCATGCCCTGTAGTCAGGAAGAGTCCAGATTAGGAAACTTGCATCTCTCTTTCCTCTGCAGGCAGGCAGGTCTTTAAGGAGCAGAAGGAGACCAACCTGAGGATTACCAAACAATGTAAATTTGTTAATCTGTTTTAACACTGAATGGGATTTCTATATGGTTGATGTGTTCAATAATTACATAACTGATGGTGAAGACAATCCAAAATACCAAACCACCTATGCACCTGTTAGAATATAAGCTCTTTGAGGGCAGGAATTAATATACTAATATATAATAATATTTTTCTTTGTTTTCCCAGTGCTTAGCAAAGTGCTTGTGTGACACTTAATAAATACTTATTGATTAATTTACTATGATAAAGTCATGAGATGATATACTCATCTGATTTGCAGATGACACATTGCTGGGAGGGATACCTAATAAAATGGATGGTAGGGTCAAAATCCAAAAGAATCTTAACTGATTAGAGTTGGGGGCTGAATCTAATAAGGTAAAATTCCATAGGGATAGATGGAAAGTCTTGCACTTAAATTTCAAAAAAAATTAACTTTGCAAGAATATGACAGGGAAGGGCGGGTAGAGAGCAGTTCATCTAAAAAAGATCTTGAGGTTTTCATGGACCATAAAATCAATACGTGACAGCCCAGTGAAGCTAATGAAATCTTGAGCTACATGAAGAAAGAGCCATAGCTTCCAAGAATAGAGAGATGATGGTCCTACAATACTCTGACCTTATCAGACTTCAACTGGAATATTCTTTTCAATTCTGGACTCCATGACTTAAGAAATGCATTGTTTAGCTGGCAGATATCCAGAGTAGGGCAACTAGGATATGGAAAGGCCTTCAGTCAATGTCCTATGACATTTACCATAGTCTGGATTCAACATGGACATGATAGGTGTGATCAACTATTTGAAGGGAAGAACTAGGC
Source organism: Petaurus breviceps papuanus (assembly GCF_028583685.1). Taxonomy (NCBI): domain Eukaryota; kingdom Metazoa; phylum Chordata; class Mammalia; order Diprotodontia; family Petauridae; genus Petaurus; species Petaurus breviceps. Next base: position 1,559,533 of record NW_027187340.1, read on the forward strand.
TTGGTCTGTTTGACCCCCAAAAGCAGAACCAGGACCAGTTGGTAGAAGTTGCAGAGAAACAGATTTAGGCTTGATGTCAGGAAAAATCTTTCTGACCGTTATACAAAGTCCTCCAAAAGTGACATAGACTACCTCAGAGGCACTAGGCTCCCCTTTGTTGGATGTATCATAATGGGTATTTGTTCTGAATATTGGTCAGGATAGATGTGGCACCTTCCAACTCTCAAATTTTGTGATTCTATGATGGGTGCCCTGAATGATTAGGTTAGTTACTGGATAAGTAGGAGAAGGGTCAAAATAGAGCAAACATAAATCGAGAGGGGGGAAGTTATTAGAATTCTGGATGAGGAAGAAGCTAAAATTTGAGGTCACATTTGAACTCAGGTCTTCCTGACTCCGGTCTGGTGTTTTATCTACTACTCTACAGCTGCCTCTAAGAGCATCTAAATTGCAGGAATTTAGGGATGAAATAACATCATGATTTACTGTGCTGAAATGCTCGGTAGTGAAGTATAAGGAAAAGGAAAGTCTAGTTATTAGATGCTCAAATGCAGATCATGAAAGGCATTACTCTATTAGCAAGTATCACGTGACTACCATGATACTGGCCTGACATTTGTTGGTATGGAGGGTATGCAAGTGCCTGCCCACAAGGAACTTACAGTATCAGAAAAATAAATGAAATGGGCAGAAAAAACATTAGCAAACTTTTTTTTAAAAGTTAAACTTTCCCAAAGATTCTCCTCAAATGTCAATCCTTTCAGCAGTGGTGCTTCTAAGCACTGGCCAAAGTTTACAGTGTCAGTTCCTCAAGTAAAACTTTGCAAAGGTCACCCCCACCCTCCAGCTTAATCCTCCCCTAAACGTCCTCACCATGTGTATACGCATGGCCTCAAATCTCAAGGCTTATAAAATGCTTCTGAGAGTCAAAATCTCTGCAAGGCTAGATTATGGATTTGAGTGGTGAGGAGTCAGCATTCTTAGAACTGAGAGGATTTAGCATTCGTGCCCCAGAGACTCTGCAGTGGTCACATTTATAAACATTTTTTAAAAGCTTTAAATAAATGTGATGTACACCCTATGTATATTATTACTTGATAAAACAAAGCTGATTCAGCTGAATGTGAATATTCTGAGTCTGAAGGTGGTCTTATATATTTGTACATACTTTTAAAAATTTGCTTTAAATATGCTTACATCTAAAACAGTGAACTCAGCCAATGAATAGCTGTTACGTATTATGCTGTGAGCATGGGGGGGGGGATATACTGTCATGCAGCTTAGGGATGCTGTTCTCTTTGTTAGCAATCAAATCCCATCCCTGAAATTTCTTTGTATTTATTTTGCATAGACTTCACAAATACTTATCCACATGTGTGTAGTATCCATATCCTCCCTTCTCCCAAGTAGAATATAAGCTATTTGAGGACAAGGGACTGTTTATATCTCCAGCATGGGGCACACAAGCAGGGGCTGAGTGTTTTTGAAATTCAAACTGAACTGAGTTGCTTTGTGCTTTGAGTTTCTATAGTTAAGGCTACAAAGATTCTAAAGCAGGACCTCACGGAGTCTGCAGCAGTCATGTTCAATCATGTTGAAAACTCACTTGCATATACTGGTACCCGACACACTCATTCTGTGGAGTGGGATGGGATACAGCTAAAGCTGGATAATCACAGGCAGTGTAATTCCACACTTAAGAACTCGTGATAAACAACCATGGACTCCACTGTGGAACCTGAGCTGACCCTGGGCTTAAGGTGGCTGCTCTGGATTGTAATGAAGAGCTTGCTAGCAGTCGCCAGGTGTCATGGAATTGTTATGGAGAGATACTTATGAAAAAAGATAGGCTGCCCCGAACAAAAGCATGCTGTACTCCTGACACTCTTTGGGGTCCAGACGTATGCCAACTATGGGAAATCTTCAGTTTCCCAAGATATTCATGAAGGAATTAGAAACTTAAAAGTGGAGCCAGGGTCTTTCCATGTGGATACAACCATTGCATTTTTTTTTAAAAGAAAAACATGAAAATCTTCTGAAACAAGGTGCCCCAAAGCAAGTTACTGATGCCCAGGGAGCTGTATCAACTGTTCTAGTACTGAATGCCCTGTCCCGTCAATTGCAATTGTACCGAAAAGGACTATTGTCAAGAAAGGTGGAAAGAGAAATCATTTGGCTGGGGTCATTGCCAGGCAACAGCTTCAGAAGGGCAGAGAAGGAAGCAGTGGTCAGTGCACAGAGCCCAGGGTCATAACCAGTGTGGCAAAGCCAGAAGAGTCATCTCATCACTGAACATAGCAGGAGCAGGAAGGAGCTTGGCAGACTCAGTTGGGTATATTGGATTTGGTAACTAAGATTAGAAACAAGGCCAAGAAGAGTCAATCAATCAATCCCCCAACAAGGATTTTTTAAACTATGTGCCAAGAATTGTACTAGGTGTTGGGAATATAAGTACAAAGAGTGAAACAATCTTAACTCAAAATTAACCTACATTCTAGTAGGGAAGAGAAAGAGTACATATAAAAATATGCATACAGAAATATAAAATTAAGAAATACAAATATATATAAATACAAGTTAAATACAAGGTTATTTGACAGGAAAGGAACTGGGAGGGGGAGTTAAGAAAGATTTCATGCAAAAAATTGTTCTTGAACTGCATCTTAAAGGCACAGAGGAACTCTTTGAGTCAGAGGTAAGGAGGGAGTACACCCTGGTCATGTTCGGGGTGGAGTAGCCACCACAAAGATGGAGAGCCATCACAGAGTATGGGAGGAAGAGTAATGTCCAGTCAGGCTGCCAAGATAGGTTGCAGCCAGATTGTGCAGGGTTTAAAAAGCTAAATAGAAAAGTTTATATTCTATCCTACAGGAAATCAAAAGACACTGGAGCAAAAAAAGAAGGAAGGAAACAAGCATTTATTCAGCATTAACTCTGTGCCATGTACTTTACTAAGTGAGGAAGATATAATTCAAGTGAAAAAGACAGTCTCCTTCAAGGATATTATATTCTTTTTTTTCTTTAATAATTTATTTATTTTTAGTTTTCAACATTCATTTCCACAAGATTTTGAGTTACAAATTTTTGCCCCATCTCTCCCCTTCCCCCTATCCCAAGATGATAACCAAACTGAATATGCCTTCCCCCAGTCTGCCCTCTCTTATGTTCCCCCCATCCTCCCTTACTTTCTTGTAGGGATTGCCTGTATAGTTTATTTCCTGGTTGCATGTAAAAACAATTTTTTTGAACATTTGTTTTTAAAACTTTGAGTTCCAGATTCTCTCCCTTCTCCCCTCCTCACCCACCCCCACTGAGAAGACAAGCAATTCAATATAGATTATACATCTGTAGTTATGCAAAAACATTTCCATAGTAGTTATATTGTGTAAGACTAACTATAGTTCCCTCCATCCTATCCCATCCCCCATTTATTCTATTTTCTCCTCTGACCCTGTCCCTTTTGCTTCTAACTATCCTCTCCCTCAATCTGCCCTCCCTTCAATCATCCCCCCTCTTATCCCCTTCCACCCTACTTTCCTGTAGGATAAGATAACCAATTGAGTGTGTATGTTATTCCCTCCTTAAGCCAAAAGGGATATTATATTCGAATGAGGGAAGACAGTACACAAAAGGGAGCTGAAAAATACAAGGTGGGGAGGGGGATATGGTTTGGAAGTCTAGGGACCAGGAATGGGACTGAGGGGAATGAAGGCCAGCTGAGGCCTCACCAGGATATGGAGGCCCCAGGAGAAATTCATCAGTGGGAACAGGAGTAGGCCTTCCGGAGGCATATTCCCAGTCAAGAAGGCCACAGGGGTGTGGTTAGATGTTCAAGAGAAAGGAGACTTCAGGCACTGAGGGACACTCCAGGATGAGACAGTGGAAAAGGCATGGTTTTGAAGTCTAGAAATCAGGAACGCAGACAGGAGTGGACCGCTCCACAGAACTGTAGCCCAGGAAGAACTGGAGGGAATTAACATCATCAGACACACACTTAAGAAAAATTGCTTTGGCAACAATGTGCTGGATAGACTAAAATGGGCAGAGACTAAAGGAAGGGAAACAAATCTGGATGTGGTTCCAATAATTTAGGTGGGCAGTAAATTGGGCCTAAACTAATAATGGTAGCTGTATGATTGGAGAGAAAGTGTCTGACATGAGAGATGTTGTGAAGGGAGGAACAGTAAAAGAATCAGAACAAAAGTGTCAGGAAAGCTGAGCAAGACCAAGAAACTAGGACCGTGGCTATCCATAGAGGCCCAGGTTGCTATGGTCAGTACAGGCTCTGTAGGAACATGTCTTTAAGGCAAATTGACGTGTTGCTAACCATGACTGTGAAAACTATAAATAAATATTTGTATTTATAAATACAAATATACTATATTTTTACATATTATGTATAAATAATATACAAATATATTTATATTATACATTGCTATATATTATATGTAAAATAAATATTAAAATAAAGGTAGGATATTTAAAATGGAAAAAAATAACAGTCAAATGAAGTTTTATGTAATCCACAAGTACATTTTTTTTGAGGGGGGAAGGCAAGGCAATTGGGGTTGAGTGACTTGCCCAAGGTCACACAGCTAGTAAGTATGTCAAGTGTCAGGTCTTCTGACTCCAGGGCTGGTCCTTTATTCACTGCACCACCCAACTACCCCCACAAGCACATTTTTAATAAGGCACTTATGCAGCACCCATATTTCATATCTGCTATCAACTTCTTACATCCTAGTTGGAAGAAGTAGCAACTTGTTCAGTTCTTGTTCAGTTGCTTTTCAACTTTGTCCAACTCTTTGTGACCCCATTTGAAGTTTTCTTGGCAAAGATACTAGAGTGGTTTGCCATTTCCTTCTCCAACTCATTTTACAGATGAGAAAACTGAGGCAAACAGGGTTAAGTGACTTGCCCAGGGTCACACAGCTAGTAAGTTCCTGGGGCCAGATCCCTGATTCTAAGCTCAATACTTTCCCCACTGTACCACCTAGTTGCCCTAGCTGGAGGAAAGACATGGGCAAAATTTGACTTGGGTCTGGCTTATTAATAGCTGTTCATGATGGTGCCACAGAGGTAACCCAATCAACTACTACTCCCCAAGGGGTACTCTAAGGTAAGTGTCTTTAGTGCCTTGCACACAACAAGCACTTGATAAATGTTTGCTGCATCTTGCATTTATTGAATTTCATAATTTCTGTTGCCTCTGGAATTCACCAATGTGTCGTGGAAAACCCTTCTTTTTAGGATTCCAAGTGTGAGACCATATTTTGATGTTGTGCTGTCTTAAGAAGCAAAAGGATGGATTCATAAGAAGATTTTACAAAGTCCTATGTTAAACCTGACATCTGAAAGAAAAAAAGAGAAATATGAAATCAGACTTTCCAGGGTCATAGTGTTTTTAGGCTTATTATATCAATGCCACACCATGGGAATATGCACCACTCCAAAGATATGTCCAATTCAGAACCAAAGTAAAGCATTCTTTGCCTTGGATCTACTGAATTTCTATCATGTATTTTTTTTTCCACAAAAGGAAACCATTGCTAAGCTCCTTTATCTTCTGATGGAAAAGTGTGTTCTATGAAACAAAACTCAACAGCATAAGAATACTTTTTAGAATTTCAAAGCACTCTTGACTGCTAAATCAGTATTAGGACGTTACTCTGAAGATAAACTATGACTTATTGCCACTGATGGTTCATTTCTCCACATTGGAGCTGTGCTTAGCCGCTAAAGGCCAGATGGCATGTAGGCATCCATTTAACTCTATTTAATAAGCATTTATACAATATCCTATGGGCAAAGCACTATGCTGATTGGTTGTTGTTCATCCTTCATTCTCCAAGAGGGCCATGATGTCAGGAAGGTGATGCCAAGTGACTTAGAGTTAAGTGAGGGAGGGCTGTACAATCACCAGCCTCAGTTTCTCCTCCAGAGCCATCTAGGACCAGTGGCAAGACACAGATCAGGACAGTTGGAGATGGTCCACTGTGCTGGGTGCCAAAGATTCAAAGGCTAAAACAAAACAGTCCCTGCTTTCAAACAGTATCTGTTCTAGAGGGAGATGTGTGTGGGCAGGGGGTGGGGGTGGAAAATAGAACATGTACTTATAAGTAAATATAAGGTAGCTGGAGGAGTGATAGTAGTTAGAATTGGGACTAGAGGTGGGATCAAGAAAGGAATCACATATGAGATTATATCTAAATCTGAGCCTTGGAAAAATTACAAAGATTCTGAAAGGTGAGGCAGGGGATCATTATAGGCAGAGGGACAATGTGTGCAAAGTGAAGGAGGGAGACACAAAGTGGAATGTTAGGTTTGGGGAATAACCTAGGAGAATAACCTAAGTCAAATAAACTAGGAGGCCAGTTTGTCTGGAAGATAAGGCAGATTGACATGTTGGGAGCCATGTCTCCTTAAAGAAACTGTGCTTTCAGATTACAGGAACTATAAAAAGTTCTACAATAAAGACAGGATCCACACAATACAGAAAAAGAGCATTAAAGCATGATGCTATAGAGCATATAGAAGAGAGAAATACGAACTGCCTGGAAAGACAGGTTGGAGCTAGATTGTAAAGGCCTTTAAATAGCAGGTTGAGGAGTCTGTATTTTGTTCCAGAGTCAATAGGAAACTACTGACAATTTTTTTTTATAAATTATTAATCTAGGGGCAGCCAGGTTGCCCAGCGAGTAAGAGCACCAGCCCCAGAGTTGGGATGACCTGGGATTGAATCCAGGCTCAGACACTTAGCACCCACCCAGAAACACCTGGCTGTGTAACCTTGAGCAAGTTACTTAACCCCAATTGCTTAAAAAAAGAGAGAGAGATTATTAATCTATTTTTACTTCATTAAATATTTCCAAATTTCATGTAAAAACATTTTAACACTTTTTAAAAGTTCTGAGTCCCAAATTTTCTCCCTTCCTCTTGCCCCTCCCCAAACCCTTAAAAAAGCAAACAATATTATATCAATTAAGTATGTGAAGTACTGACAGTTTTTCAGCAAGTGAATGATATGGTTTCAGCCTTAGGAAAATTATTTTGGAAGCTCTTTGGAGGCTGCTTTGGCAAGGAGCTAGACAGAAAGCAAAGGGATCAAGTAAGAGGCTACTGTAATAGTCCAGGTGAGAGGTGATGTGGGCCTGAACTCTATAGTGACCTGGTGAATAGACAGAAAAGGACTAATATGAGAGATATTAGGGAGGTAAAATCTATACCTGAGCAGCTGATTAGATTTGGGAAGACTGGGGTGAGTCAAGAATGACATCAGGATTGCAAAATTGGGTGACTAGAAGGACTATGGTGCCCTCAACAGAAATAGGAAAAGAAGTAGGATTAAGGGGAGAAATAACGAGTTCTATTTTAAACATGTCACATACAAAATGCTTATGGGACATCCAGGTGGAGTGGTCCAATGGGGCATCATTGGAGATTAAAGATTTCAAGAGAGAGGCAGGAAAAGATCTGGGAATCATCTCAGTCAGTGCTGGGAATCCAAAGAAAGACAAAAGCCAGTCCTACCCTTGAGGACCTCACAATCTAACAGGGAGATAACATGCAAATAAATATGTAAAATCAAGTTATGGACTAGATAAATAGGAAATAATCAACAAAAGGTAGGCACTAGCATGAAGGGGCATGAGGAAGGGTTTCCTATGGGATTTTAGCTGGGATTTGAAAGAAGCCATCTAACTGAACCCATGAAAGCTAGTGAAATAACCAAGCAAAAAGGTAGAAAGAATAGAAGATGGTCTAGGACAGAACTTTAAGAGGCATTGGTGCTTAGGAGGTGAGAGATGGATGGTAGCAAAGGAAATAGAAGAAACATTTAAACAGTAGCAGTCCCAAATGCCAGAAAGTGAGTGGGGAGGGGAGGTGCCAGGCACATCTTGGGGAGGCCCCTATCCTCAGGAGAAGAGGCAGTGTCCAAGGGCAAGGCTTCAGTCACCAAGTCAAATTGTTGGGAAGTTGAGCTTTCACTGCTCTGAGACAACTTTTCTCATGGGACCTGTTTTTACATTGTCTTCATCCTCTAGGCAAGAGAGAGCTACCAGCCAGAGAACTCAAGTATTTACTAAATGCCTACTTTGTTCCAGGTATTTTACTAAGTGCTGGAGATTCAAATACAAGGAAATAACCCTTACTAGTGAGGAACTTACATTCTTTTTTTTTTTTTTAGCAATTGGGGTTAAGTAACTTGCTCAAGGTTACAAGGCTAGTTATTTCTGGGTGTGGTGCTAAGTATCTGAGCCCTGATTTGATAATCAGGTCATCCCGACACTGGAGCCGGTGCTCTTACTCGCTGTGCTACCTGGCCGCCCCAGAGGAAGTTACATTCTAATGGAATAGAAGAAATACATTCTAATGGAATAGAAATGTCATGGAATGAAGAGAGGAAATGATATTCAGGGAAAGAGAGTAGTCAAATAGTATCAAAAGCTTCAAAGAGGTCAAGTAAGATGGGGACTGAGAAGAGCCTATGGAATTTAGTATTTAAGATTGTTGGTAACCTCAGGGAAAGTGCTTGTGGAATGGTGGGATTAGAAGTCAAATTGAGAAGGCTCTGGGAAGTGGGAAAGCAGGGGCAATGAGCATAGTTGACTTTTTCTATGAATTTAAGAAGAAGGAGAGGTAAAAGTGATATGACAAGAACTTCAGGGAGTCAAGTGAAAAAGGTTTTTTTAAGGATGGGGAGATCATGACATGTATGTGAAGAGCGGAGGGAAGCTAAAGAAAGATTGAAAATGAAATAGAGAGAATTATTGGAGGACATGTTCTTGAAGGACATGAGACAGTAATGCAATCAAAGTCTTAAGTAGAGGGAATTACAACTCAATAAAAAATGTTGCTTACACATCATCACTGTGTAAATTGAAAATGAATCCCTTATTGTTCCTGTAGGAATAAAAATAAATTTTCCTCTGTGGTCACATATTCAGGACTTTTATCTACCACAGTCCTTCATATAACTCTTCTATAAAAATAAGTTTATAACTTGGAGACATGATGACATCACTCGGAGAGAGTTAGCTAGCCATTTATGGCTATGACCACAAAAACAAAGTACCTTATGGAGTTCTGGAGCTTATTTGGATTTGGATGTCATGTTCAATAATCTATTATTTTCACAGATTTTTTTTTAAAGTTACACATGTTCCTAGAGTGAGAAACACTTAACTAACGATGGTTTGGAGGCTGATGAAACTCATTACCTTCATCATCTGAATGAAATAATAATTTGCCCCCAGTATATGGGCAGCAGTGATGAAGTAGGACCAGATTAACTATATGCTTCCAGCATCACTTCATAGCACCACATATGAGCAAAACAGAGTCACCTTATCATGACTTACTGAGATGTCCTGTCATTTAAACATCTAGGAGAGGTAAGGAGTAAGAATTTCCTTTTTTTCAGGTTACTGGTGACCAAACAGGACACAGGATAGACATTCACCACCATGTCCAAAGCAGTGGCTGATACCAGTGCACAGAGAGGCGCTCCCAGAAGCTTTGAGAATGTGTCTAACCATTGACAACCCTGCTTTGAACTGGCAGTTGGAGTTATAAAAGCCATCTTACCACCCTCACAAGGAAACCCCACCCTCCCTTTAACAATGCATCACTTTTTAACAGTGTGCTTATCAGTCCCATATCCCAAGTTCCCATCTGCCTCAGGAACAGCGCTGTACTTTCTGAAACCCGAAGACTCCCCAGATTGTCTCCAATAGGGGCCCTCAGTTCACATCCAAGCTGTGCAGAAGGCTTCGAAAAGAATTGATTCAGCAATTGCTTTTCAGTGACCTCTTCTCACCCACAAGCCAATGGGCACATAGAGTTTGCAAATTCGTGACACGCAAATTCGTGAAGTGTTCCATATTTTTTTTAAAAAGTGTTTGTTATTTTCAGAACATCAACAAAAAGAGTATAGCTCACTTCCCCTCAAATAAACAAACAAAAACATGGGAAACGGGGAAAAGCCCTGGTCTGGATAATCAGAGCTTCTCAGAGTCTGAGACAACAACCAACTCTGTTGTCCCACTCCAGTAATTGGGCTGGTTGTCTGTAGGGCCTAGACAGTGAAGAACTTCATTTAGAGCTGGTGACCTATGTGTGCCTGGGTGAATCCACTCCAATACAAGAGTCAGCCACTGGAGTTAGGGAGGGATCCCGGGGAGAGGGGCCCTGGGGAAGTGGCACCTCTTCACAGCCTCTTGTTCACCCACGGTATGCTGAAGTGCTCAGGGAGTTTTGTTTACTCTGTGACTTCCTTCCAGGATTTCAGGGCAGGGGAGGAAGGAGAAGAGGGGGCAGAGGAATCCTCATGGTATTAGGAGACACTCTGCCATTGAAGGAAGTAGAGGTAACATCAGCAGTCCCAAACACCAGAAGGTGGGTGGGGAGGGGAGGTGCCAGGCCCATCTTGGGGAGGGGAGGTGCCAGGCACATCTTGGGGAGGGGAGGTGCCTGGCACATCTTGGGGAGGCTCCTATCCTCAGGAGAAGAGGCAGTGTCCAAGGGCAAGGCTTCAGTCACCAAGTCAAATTGTTGGGAGGGTTGAGCTTTTGCTGCTCTGAGACAACTTTTCTCATGGGACCTGTTTCTACATTGTCTTCATCCTCCAGGCAAGAGAAAACAAGTATCTTCCCTCAGAGTGAGTTTAGGGTTAGATAAGGGATTAGGCATGAGGTTAATTAGGGGGTTAGATATAGGTTAGAGTTTGCCCAATTATATCACAATACATTCTGCCTTTGGAAACTCACTTCTTCTGGTAGTCTGCAGACTGAACAAGATTCTCCCCATGTATGTGCCTGGTAGACAAACCAGAAAATCAACATTTTATTTTTTGTGTGGGGGGAAGGAGGTTGAGAGGGGTCCAGACTTATTATTTCACTCATGTAGGGAACTCCTCACCCCCATTCTGCCAATGAAGATCAGGAACCCTTCTGCAACTTCGGGTCTTAGGGACTGACCAATGAACACTAAAATCTTAAGTGTCTTGTGCAGGGTCACACAGCTAGTATCTTGTCAGAAAAAGGATGTGAACCTATGTCTTTCTGATTCCCAAGCTGCCTCATGACTCAGCACAGTACACTTATGATTAATTGAGAACACCTGAAGATGGGAGAATCTGGGCCATTCAGCAAACACAAAGGCAGGAACAGGGAAGACAATTGGGGATTGACAAAGAACAAAGGCTCCATTGTGGGAACACACAGACTCAACCAGGCTAGATCACAGTTATCTCTTAGTACTTAGGCTGCACTAGAATTTATAGGATAACTATTTAAGCCTGTTCTCCACCTCTCACTGACATAAGTGTGGTGTAGAGAAATCAGACTGGAGTGGGAATCAGAAAATTTGGATTCTGATATTTTGCTACTTGAGCGACTTTGCTGAGTCATGGAAGTGTTCTGAGACTCAGTTTCCTGGTCTGTAAATAAGAAGGTTGGCTTAAATTACTTCCAAGGCCCTTGGAAGCTATGATTCTATCTATGACTGTAACTTGTGAGTTTGGATGACTTTGAACCTGAAAGATTTTTCCCAATTTTACCATGTCTCATCTCAAACCAGCGCATTCCCATAAATTTCCATAGCAGCAGATAGAACCACCTGCTCCTGTGTAAATGGAGTCTAGAAAAGAGTGTGATACACATGAGACTGTGGATTGTTGACATAAATTGAGATGATAATGCTGTTATCTGATTAACTGGAAAAGATATTATTGCCTAGAGAACGATACATAGGAGTTAACTGAAAATATCTTATTTCTCTGTGGTCAGGGGATTTCACCAGCTGTACCAGGGAGGTAGCAGCCAGCTTTGCTGAAGGAGAAAAAACAGCATGTCCTAGTGAAGGGGAATGCTGTAGCAGTGGGCTGTTCCAAAAGAAACCAGGTGCAAAACAAAGCCAAGAAACATATGCAACAGCAGAGAGGAAGAAGGACTTTCTATGCTGCATGGTATAGGGGGACAGAATTTGGTGGTGGTAGAAGCATCACTTTTTGAGTGAGCACTAGAGTACATGAATCAAACAAGGAGCTTCAGGGAATGTCACAACTGAGGAGTTATTCTGGGAGATGGCAGCAATCACCGACAGATGGGACAAAGACAGTGGACCCTGGAGCTTAGTAACACAAACTCCCAACGAACCAGCGTTGAGATTAGTATTGCAAAAGGTGGAGATTTGACTCATTGGTGCTGTAAGTTTTGCAGAGACTGACTGAATTCCTTTGGGGGTGGGAAAGAGAAAGGCAGTTGCGCTAACTAGAAGATGAGCTATAACTTATTCATTGTTACTTGACCTCAGACATGAACATGAGTCCCTTTTCTCCACTCAATGTGCCCTTTCATAAACTTTGTTTAAGTGTTTATTTATTGAGTATCCAAAAGTAGCAGCAAGTCATTGCTGATGGCCTGGTCATCCTGATGTGCAATGTTCCAGGTTGATGAGCAAAGTTGTCACCGATGTAGTCCAGTGACTTCCACTAAAGGGCAGGATGCCAGTACAAAGGGCACACTAGTATAATTTGCAGGTACTGCAAATTCCTTAACTTGGGGGAGAATGCCGTTGGTCTGTCCAGGCATGCTCTGTAAATTATGTCCCTGGGCTTAGGCTTTAAAGGGGAAGATAAAGATAAGAAATGTTAATGATTGAGAGAGGCAGAAAAGACCTGATTCCCTAAGGACAGAGAACCAGAGTGAGATACAGAGACATTCTTTGGGAGCTGGAGCTACAGTCTCCTGCTGAGGACAGAGACTTGGTAACTAGGACCTGGAAGGAAGACAACATATCCATGGGGCCTCCCAAAAGAAGAGTCATGGGACTGGAAGAGATGTAGGTGTTTCCAGGGAAATTCTGGGTGGAGACATGAGTCAATGAGATTTATGAGAGACATAGCAAAAGTAATCCTGGGTTCAGAGTGTTAGGGTCTAGTCTAGGGTCTGAATGACTCACAGATTAAAATGATAGCACGATAGCTAAGGACAAGAGTGTAGACAGCAGCAAGTAGCCATTCATTCACACCACCATCTTTGGAGTGTAGTGGTGGCACACAGCTGAGATACTGGAAGAGGAGAAAGGGTGGCGACTGTTTCTGGTGAGTGATTAGGATGAACACAACCTTTTGGCCTTTGGGCAGATTTTGGCTAGTGGCACAGCGACCTTCAGGTCCTACTATGTCTCCAAAGTGGAAGAAGGGCATGGCTTCTTTGTCTGGGATCCCTAGGGAATTTCTCTTACACTGACATGTCTCTGTGTGTTCCTTATGGTGCACTGACTTGGAAAATGTCAGCCAGGGGGGCATCACCTCTGCATTTTCTTTCCGTGGGTATCTCCTGTGCTGTGTGGCTGGACTTGTAACTTTCCCTATGAGGAATGAGTCAGTTTTCTAGTAAGAGGAAATCCGAGGGGCAGCTAGGTGGCTCAGTGAGTAGAGCACCAGCTCTGGAGTCAGGAGGACCTGAGTTCAAATCCAGCCTCAGACACTTAGCACAAAACTAGCCGTGTGACCTTGGGCAAGTCACTTAACCCCAATTGCCCTACCTTCCCCCCTCCAAAAAGCAAAAAAAAAAAAAAAAGAGCAAATTCTAGGTGGCAAGGCTGCTTTTTAGATATAACAATTTGCTCTAGACTCTTTCCAGTCACCCAAACGACATGTTTGAGAGCTCCAAATATAACCAACTTATGGTTTCCTCCAAAGGGCCCACTTCTTGCTTCTAGACCCTCACTACTGAGCTAAGCAGCTGCAGTCTGTCCCACCCAGACCAGACCAACTTGCTGATGTCACAGTCTGCATTATAGATGTCTGGCAGCAGCAGCAGTCCCCAGTGACCTGCCTGCCTGCTGCCACGTGCAGTCAAGCACAGATCTGATGATGTCACTCTCCTCCACAACCCTGAGAGGCAAGTGCTATTATTACCCCCAATTTACAGATTAGGAAACTGAGGCCAACAGTGGTTACGTAACTTGTTCAGGGTCACATAGCTCAAAAGGAACTCAATTTAGCTGTGAGCCTAGTCCTAGCCCCCTCCCTAGAGACTATGGAAGTGTAGGAGGGATTATGCCACATAGTGTTGGGAGTCGTTGGTTCATACATTGGTTCTTGCTATATCTTGAAACAAATACTCCTTTGCAAATCTAATCTGATGTTAAGTGGTTAAATGGAATTGGGCAGCTAGTCATTGGGCCCTTAAAATGCGGGTGGGAGAGGAGATTTAACCAATGGAAGAGAAGAGGAACCCTGCCCCCAACACTCTCAGAATACTGGAGAATCCTGGAAGAGAAGGAATTATAACACACTAACCCTCAGAAAATGGGGCCAGGGCAAACCCATGTTACAGTATTATAAAATTATAAGGAGCTAACAACTACTTCATGACAGAGAGGTGATGAATGACATAAATACATTTTTGGACATGGCCAATGTAGAAATTTGTTTCACTTAACTATGCATAGTTATTATAGAGATTTTCTTTTTTAGGGGGCGGATGAGAAGGGAAAGAACAGACTTTTCACTGAAAACAGTTAACTTTGAAAAAAATTTAAAACTATAATGAGAGGCAGTGTTGGGTAGTACCTAGAGAATCAGTCTCAGAATTAAAAAGATCTCAGTCCAACCTTTGACACATACTCTCTGTATAACCTTGGAGAAGCCATTTTACCTCTTATTGAGCCAAGAAAGGCTCAAAATTATAAATTAGAGGATAGTTGCTGATCTCCATTAGTGGAGGATATTTCCTTACTGGACACTCCTTGCATCAATGAAATCACAGGTCCTTCTTTATTACTTCTGTAGTGAGAAGAAAACACCTAAGCTTTCTTTTAAGTCACATTGTTAAAATCTAACATTCTTGGACAATGTTATACCACCTGTGGAATGAACCTGGCCTGTCTCCTTCTTTGGGTTTCATTTTAAATGTCAGAATTACAAACTCATACTCATAAAAAATACTAGAATGATAAGATTATCCTGAGGGAATGTACACAATCAATCTTTAAAAAGATGAAGTGGTTCTAGCTGGTGACCTAAGTTAAGAAAGTCCTGACTATTCACTGTTCTCAGAGTATGATGGTCACTTCTACTCTGAAAATTACTGGGAAGCCAAAGACCTTCCTCAGACAGGAAATAAGAGTCCAGTGATGCATGCAACAAAGGACACAAAATAATGAAGACAGATGAGGTGGTTTCTGGGCATCAGGGTAAACAAACCTGGTACAAACAGGCTCCAGAAAAAGTTAATAGCCATCAAGACTAAATGTCCAGAAGGGAGACTGAACCTAGATATTAGGTTAGACACATTTTTAAGTAAGCTTTAAGCTGAATTTCAACAACTGACCATTTTTGTAGCTGCTGAAGCAAGGATTTGAGCAAAAGGTATAAAAATTAGGCTTGCTTAGCTTATAAGGACCAAACCTAAGACAAAGATACATGCTGATCATTCCAAAAAACAAGAAAACTGTCCTTTTTGTCAACAGAGACAACACTGAAGTGGCAGTGAGTACAGCCAGTACCGTGGGAGAAAATTTTCCAGATCTAAGGAGATGGAGAATCTCATCCCTAAGTGAACTTAGTAGCAGCAGCAGCAGCGGCAGTAATAGTAGTAGTAACAACAATAGTAACAACAACAAACATTTACATAACACTTATTGTTCAAAGCTATAGGCTCAAAGTGATACCAGGGTCAGTGTGGTCAGCAGCATGCCCTAATTCTCACGTGGCTTGTAATCCTATCTGTCCCACAGTCTAGGGATGTCCACCTTGAAATACCTGTGTTACAGGATTTGCTCCAAAGAAGATAACGTGAACAAACCTAACAGTAGCCCACCACGAGGGTAAGGCCAACCTTCACAACTATCTGATGGATAGGTTTTCTGCAAACTGACCAGAAGAATTGGGTTAAGGGTAGCATGGGTGATTTAAATAGCTGCTCAGGAAGGGAGAAGCCAACTGTAGAACTACCGTATAAAGGAAGACTTCTTGAAGTCAGGTAGGGCAGCATCTTCTTCCTCACCAGATAATGAGGCAAAAGGATAGGGCTTACAAGTACCAAGAACAGATACAGAATAAAATACAAAACAGTTCAGAACCAGAGGGCGTTGGCCTAAGGGCCCATACACAGGACTAATACAAGTAAAAAGGTTTTAGGAGAATCCCAGCAGTCCTGGCAATGACACCAAACCTAATCTACCTTGGGCTAAGAGTCAGACCTTGATCTACTCTCTCAGCTAGAGTAAAGTAAGGAAAACAAACTAATAATAGTGATTTTAGAAGGATCACCACAAAGCCAGCTTAACTAGATTGGGGTTAACAGCCATGTTATTTGGAGTTTTTAGCATTCGAAAGCAAAACAAAAAAATCCTGTTTTTTCTCATCTCATCCATTTCTGTGACTTTGTATGTTTCTCTTAGTTTCCTTAATAAGAGTTACTCTTGAAATATCTCAATCTTGTCCTGCCTAAACTAAGGGAAAGCAAATTCCCTACTTCTTGGTAGGGGTGGATGGCTTCCCCTACCTGCTGCGGTAGTGAAGAGAACTGTCCCAACTTGGGTTCCCAGAAAGAGTTGGTGGAACTGGGACATTTACCAGTGATGAATTCTGGCGCAGCCTCTAGCTACCTTCTCAGAATAATGTGTTTAGGCTGGGCATGGTGGCACATGCTTGTAAAAATCATAGGAGCAGAGCTACAGAGGCTGAAAATGTTGGTCTATTACAGCCTAGGATTTTCCTTTAAAGCAGGTTCCCCACCCTTGCTTTAGAGTACTCTGACAAAATTTAACATACTAATAAGAAATAGTGCTATAAACAATACCAGCATTCACCTTTTTAGCTTTGGACAATAACTATTAATTAATTCACTCAACCTTAGAGTCCTTCCTAATTAAAAATTCTTGAGTTTTAATGGAAAGATAAGACCAAAGTCTACTTTGGGCCATTATACCTAAATTAAATACAATAGTTCAATCTGCATTTAAAAGAAAATAAAATCACATGGGTGGGCTCATTCTCTCATTTTTAACAGAAAAAAAGAGCCTATTATTTTAATAAAAAATTAATTCCTGACACCGATCTATATAGCACTTTCAACAACTTACATACATAGTACTTTAGGGCTGACAAACTGTTTTCCTCACTACATCTGTATAAAGTAGGAATTGTAAAATGTGACCTGTTTGGTGTTCCTTCTGTAATTTGTCATCATGGAAGATTGCCTGAACCTCAGACTAAATGACGTGCCCAAAGTCACAAATCTAATAAAAGTTATTTAAGTTTACCAGGGACGAATTCTGGTACCTTTAGCTACCTTCTAAGAATAATGTGTTTAGGCTGGGCATGGAGGCACATGCCTGTGATCCCATCCCCTAGGGAGACTGAGGCTATTGGGTTCCTTGAGTTCTAGACTCTGAACTGTAGGCTAAAGCTGATTGGGTGTCTGCATTGTTTGGCACAATAAGGTAAGCCTCAGGGTGGAAGAGTGTTGCTGTCCCAAAGCAAGGACAAACTGTTCCAGTTTGGAAACAGTAGGTCAAAGCTTGTGTGCTGATTAGTCTAGAGAGTCTTACAATACATGACAGACATACTTCCAACCTGGGAGACATAGGAAGACATATTCTCTCTTCCTCTTCCCCCACAAAACGTTTGTTTTATTTTGTCTTTTTGCTTTTTGGAGAGGGGAAGGCAGGGCAATTGGGGTTAAGTGACTTGCCCAAGGTCACACGGCTAGTAAGTGTTAAGTGTCTGAGGTCACATTTGAACTCAGGTCCTCCTGACTCTAGGGCCAGTGCTCTATTCACTGCACCATCTAGCCACCCCCATAAAACGTTTTAAATGAAAAAAAAATAAAATACATAGGATCATAAAAGAAATCAATTATATTGAAATAAAATTATAAAAATATTGAAAGCTCCAGGTTCAAGGACTCCCTGGAATCTACCCAAAGACTCTTTTAGTGAGGCTAGACGCAAAGGCTAAAAATCTCTACACTACACTATGTTGCAAAACTATGCCCTTAAGGATAAAACTGGGGGAGAGAAGGGAGGGTGGTATAAGAAGAAAATATTAGCAGCTAGGTGGCACAGTGGATAGAGTGCTGGACCTGGACTCATGAGGACTTGAATTCCAATCTAGCCTCAGATACTTCTCAGCTGCGTGATCCTGTGCAAGTCACTCAAACTTGTTTGTCTCGGTTTTCTCATCTGTAAAATGAGAAGGAAATGGCAAACCACTCTGGTATCCTTGCCAAGAAAACCCCAAATGGACTCAGAAGGAGTCAGACACAATTGAACAACAACACTTCAAAGGAAGATCATGTTTTTTTGTGTGGGCAAGGGACACAGAAATGAGTCTTTCCTTTGGCCAGTATCTGGCCTCTTCCCAACCTATCTCACATTCAATAATTGGGAAAATCATGGTGCCTGGATCACTTGGTTCATAGCTTCCAAATGAAACTGCTTATTTCAGGCCCAAAAGGCATTAAGACCACTCTTTGCTGAGGGAAGCAAAGCTTTGACACCATCAGCAACTCCAGATGCCTGAATCATCTCTACAGATTAAACTGCCCAGACAAGCTTACTGATGTGCAGATATTTCTTAATGTGCATGTGACTGAGGGATATCCCAGCAATGCAGTTCTTAAGTATATGGTTGCCAACCTCCAGGGCCTAATTACACATAATTTTATTTGATTTTTTAAAAACTGTGCCCTCTGCTGAAATACCCCCAGGGTGTTAGTAAAGAAAACACTCATCATAATAAGTTAAATATCAGACAAGTAACTAATTTTTAAAAGTCACAATATACAGTAGACTGAGTGTTGCTTCCCAGAAGAGAACAGCATGGTAGTGAGGCCCCTATGTCTCCAAGGCTGGGCCCCTTCAGAAAAAAAGGGACTCTGGCAACACTATAGCAGAAAGTCTTGGGGCAGCTAGGTGGAGCAGTGAAGAGAGCCCCAGCCTTGGAGTCAGGAGGACCTGAATTCAAATCCAGCCTCAGACACTTAACAAAAACTAGCTGTGTGACTTTGGGCAAGTCACTTAACCCCAATTGCCTTCCCCTCCCTGCTCCAAAAAGAAAAAAGAAAAAGAAAGTCTTCCGAAGTCCAATTAGGGGAAGGACTAGGAAAGAGCCCAGAACCTACACTCTATCTTCCTGGGCAGAGCCTCTGGGAAAGTTCTATTGACCTGACTGGCCTAGGGTCCTTGAAGTCATGATAACAACAGTTTATCACTATAGTAATAACCATAAGCTGTTATCACCATATTACAGCTCTGGAGGGATTTATTAGCCTCTACATTCTGGCTCTGTAATTCAGTACTACAGGTCACCAGGATTTTACTGATAGGCTTACTTGATAGAACCACCATTATTTCACTCAATACAAAACATCCTTCTTTACTTAAAACTGTAAACATAATTTCAATATTAAATAAATTATTTGGAATAATAGGCAAAGAAGGGGTCCTATCAAATTTCTTTTGAAACAAATATGGTGCTATTACCTAAACCAGGAAGAGCAAAAATAGAGAAAAAAAATTATTGACCAGTTTCACTAATTAATATGAATATAAAAATCCTAAATAAAATACTGGGTAAGAGAGTACAACAATATATCACAAAGATTACATATTATGACCAAGTGGAATTTATACTAGGAATGTGGGACTGGTTCCATATAAAGAAAACTATTAACATAATTGATTACATTAATAACAAAAGTAACAAAAATCACGTGATTATATCAATAGACTCAAATAAAACAAACCAATGTAACTAGAAAGTTACATTAACATTGTGTAAATTTGACATTAACAAAGTCACATTAACAATGTGACTAGAAAGAAAGCTGAAAATTTTGGGGGAAGTTTTATAGACAATTTCTCTGATAAAGACCTCATATCACAAATATATAGAGAATTTTGTTGATTTTATGACAATATAAGTTATTACCTAATTGACAAGTGGTCAAACGATATGAACAAGAAGTTTTTGGAGAAAGAAATCAGAGTTATATATGGTCATGAGTACTCTAAATCATTATTGATTAATGAAATGCAAATTAAAACAACATTGAGATACCATCTCACACCTATCAGATTGATTAAAATGACAGATATTGAAGGGGACTGCTGGTGGAACTATGAACTGATCCATCATTTTGGACAGCAATCTAGAATTATGTCCAAAGAGTTATAAAACTGTGTATACCCTTTGACTCAGCAATACGATTATTAGGTCTGTTTCTCAAGGTGATCGGGGGAAAGGAAAAGAACCTAGATGTCCTAAAATATTTATAGCAACTCTCTTTGTAGTGGCAAAGAACTGGAAATTGAAGGGATGCCCATCCACTGGGGAATGGCTGAGCAAGTTGTGGTATATGATTGTGATGGACTACTATTGTACTGTAAGAAATGATGAGCAGGTTGATTTTAGAAAACATGGAAAGACTTGCGTAAAATAGTGAACAATGAAATGAGCAAAACCAAAAGAACATTGTATACAGTAACAGCAATATTATATGAAGAGTAAATGTGAATGACTAAGCTATTCTGAATTATATGAATATTTAAGTCAAGTACAAAGAACTTACAAAGGAAAATGCTATCCACCTCCAGAAAAGGAACATATATATATATATATGGAATAGTGAATTATACAGTTTCATATATAAATATATGTCAAAAGTTGGCCTTCTTTAATGTTGGTTTGGGAGGGAAGGAGGGAAACAAAAAATAAAAGAAAAATTAGAAGAAACTGTAAATAAATCCATACTAACACACACACATACACACACAGAGCTGCATATCTATACATCCCTCCCTTCCTCCCCTAGTCCCTTCCCACTTCCATACCCACACACAGGCATATACTTACATGCATGCCCCCAAGCGTACACTCACTTCGATAACAGAAATCTGGCAGAAATACCTGATTGTTCTGTTGGCTGCAACAGAAAAATCAGTCCATAAGGCGTTCCAAAGCAAAACACTCCCCCAACTTACTCTTTAAACCTACAAACTAGTCTTATATTGTTGAAATATGTTTGAAGAGTCTGGAATGTGCAGGCATGCCCTTTTCTGACCTTTTCACCAATTTCTTATTTCTGGTTCCCACTAGATCATCAAATGTCTTTTTGCAACACACATAAGCTTCCAAGCAGCCATCAGCTAGGGAGACAAGAGTGGCTATCAGACATGTGACTGACTTTCAGGGCTGAGAGGTAAAAAGTTCAAGAGGACCACCTGAATTTTTCATCACTGGAGTCAAAAACTGTATTTTCTGAACTGCCCCTTCTTTCCATCAGGTTTGAAGGTCAGATTTGTTTTTGGTGGTTGTTTCATTACATTTTAAGCCTTCCTAGTTCTCTAATTCTCTTTCAGAATCTTATTGTAGTTCCACTTCTGCTTTCCCCTCTCTTTTGTCTTTGCTGCTATTCTATTTCATTTTGAAATGTAAAGAAAAAAAACCAACCCTTTCCAAATCTAAAGTTTTTTCTTCTCTGCTGAACTGAAAAAATACATTTTTCACTGTGTGTGTCCCAGAAGTACACTGATGAACCTTCATATCTTTCCCCTTGTTTTAGAACCCTGGTCTAGGGGATATTTTTGGTGGCAGGGGGAAAAAAAATAGATAAGAACTCTCTTCAAAATGGCAGTCTGAATAGGAACTTCATGACTACTCCAGCAAGGATAAAAATAAAAAATAAAACCACCAGATAAAGTTTTAATCAAAAAATCCAATAAATTATGGGGGCATTTTTCTAGCCCAGGCCACACAAAGAGGCAGCCAGAAACCTATAGGCAATAGGGAAAGGATCTAGCCAGAAAAGCTCTAACCTGAGAGCTCAGTGCACAGAAGCCTGGGCTCCTGTGCAAGGGGCAACCCTGAGAAACATAGTCAGAGAAGGAGAATGGGAGACAAGGTCTATGCAGGAATACCTGAAATTTCCAGTTGTATTGCTCTGACCTCAGATTAGTGATTAGGAATCTGTAGTCTCAGACTGGGAAGATAACAATCAGGCCACACTTTGAATCATACTATGCTAAATTTTGGATAGAATGATTTGAGACCCTTGAAGAACACTGTAAACAGTACCCAGAAACAGTACCAGGAGCCCTAGATAATAGAGATTGTACCCCAAAAAGTCCTATCATTTCTTCCAGACATATGCAGAACCTAGTTTGACCCAAAGACCCAAGTCAGGAAATGAGACTGGAAAAAATGTGCAAACAAAACAAACAAAAAAAGCCCCACTGATGATAAAGAAATATTATGGAGCTAGGTAGGCCCAAGATTCAAACCCAGAAGAAAATAATTCAGTGTCATCTATAGAAGAAAAAAAAAGAGGTCCTTTGGTGTCCACAAGCAGACATAACTACCTGAACCACACAAAAAATTGGTGCAGGTTAGTAAAGGTAATGCAAGCAGACTGCAGAGTGTGGGGTCACTTGTGTGGGGGGGGTTGGTTGTGCTGAATTATAGGTTCTGTATTTTTTTCATTGTGAGTCATCTTCTAATAAATAATAGCTGACATTTATATGGTAGCTTTAAAGATTGCAATGCACTTTACAGACAATACTCATTTGATCAATATTGACAATAACCCTTTAGAGTGGATATTATTTTATACCTATTTTATAGATGGGGAAACCTTGTGTTCAAAGAGTAACTTACCAATAAGTGTCTGAAAGGAATTTAAAAGATCTTCCGAATTCCAATTCCAGTGCCCTATCCACAACATCATACTTTTTCTTCTTTTAAGCAATAAGCCTTACATTTTGAGTACTGCCTCACCAGAATCACTTAGAAAACCTTTCTGCAGGTAGTTATACAAAATAACAAAAGAGGTAAGTAATAAGGGGGAGGCTCAGAGCCCTTAGGAAAAGAGGCCTAGAGATTGGGGGGAGGGGGGTTTTCAGGTAGGTCCTGAGGAGTGGTTGTTACCAGGAGGAAGGAGGAAGATCTGGTTGTTGTTAGTGCCTCCCTCCACGACATAACGTCTGGGACACAAAAGGACACACCGAGCCACTGGGATCTGACAACCCCAAGGGTTTTGGGGCAGATGAATCTTCACATTCCTGATACATTTCCTACATGTAGCCAAGCCCAGGGCAATGGGGCTGCTACGGTGGAAGCGAAAAGAAACAGTGACCAGGGAAAAACCTTTTATTTGTAGTTAAGTTAAAGAGATACACAAAGAGAAAACTAAAATCTAAGCCAGCGAAGTCCAGTTCTTAAACATTGTATGTAAGAGGATTATAGTACAACAATAAAATGAGATTTTATATGCAAACGATCCTTTGAGCACTATCCAGCTGTCTGCCATTTTTTCTCCATTTGGACTGCACATTCCACTTATAAAATGTCTAATGTTTTACTTTAGGAGAAGACTAGGAAAAGGCAGTCATGTACCCCTGAACACTGTAAGCAATCCCCTCCTCTACCAGTTGTCATTTTTTTAGTTGTATCTGACTCTCTGTGACCCCATCTGGGGTTTCCCTTGGCAAAGTTACTGGAATGGTTTGCCATTTCTTTCTACAGTTCAGTTTATAGATGAGGAGACTGAGGTAAACAGGGTTAAGTGACTTGCCCAGGGTCACACACCCAGATTTGAACTCAGGAAGGTAGTGGAAGATGATTCAAAACTTCCTCATCTTCCTGACTTCAGGCAGAGTGTTCTATCCCCTGTGCCACCTAGCTGCTCTTCTGCTAGGGGGTGTTAATTGTATTATAAGAAAGCCCTTTCTGATACTTTTATTTGGGAGGGTGCTTGTGCTACTACCTGGTAGATACCCATCTAGTCCTTCTAGCCTGTAGATTCTGGAGGAACTGGAGAACGGCTTTTGCCCCATAGCTTTGACTTCTCGGTTTTTAGCCTCCCTCTGTTTTTTTTTTTTAATTTTTAAATTTTTGCTTTTTTTTGGAGGGGGGAAAGTAGGGCAGTTGGGGTTAAGTGACTTGCCCAAGGTCACATGGCTAGTTTGTGTGTGTGTGTGTGTGTGTGTTAAGTGTCTGAGGCAAGATTTGAACTCAGGTCCTCCTGACTCCAGGGCCGGTGCTCTATTCACTGCACCACCTAGGCGCCCCCCCTCCCTCTGTTTTTATGATCTTTTTGTTCAATCATGAACCTTAAAATGATAAGTGTTCAATTTGCATATGCATGTTGGCCTAGTTAGAGGGGTTTTCAAAGTGACATTGAAGGCCATATTGCTCAGTAGATTTTAGAGCCTACCACCTCAATCTGGCCGGCTCACAGTAACTGTAGAAACTCTAGGGGAGGGCATAACTATTTTGTATTCACCAAACAGAGCCACTGAATGGAGCTGGGTTTCCCCTGGCACACTTCTTCAAATTGAGAGCATCCAAAATAAGGCCCTTCCCCTCACAGAGGCTACTGTGAAAAGCAGCAGCCGGATTAATGCAGATGTGCAATGTGGCCTGGTTCCAGCTGTGGGGGCTGGAGGAGGCAACTACTTCGAATTTTCATGCATGACACAAATCTTCTGTTCCTTTCCCCGTAAACCCACCATTTCTGAGTTTAATGAAGTTTCATTACCTGTTAGTTTTTGGTTTCCTGTTTTGTTTTGTTTTGCTTTTCCAAGAGGAATTCAAACAAAGCTGAAAAGTGTTTGAAAGATCACACATTCAGATCATAAACTCGCCAGAGGGCTCAGCCAGTGAAATGCTCTTTTTTTGGCAAACTGGCCTTTGTCAACCCAGGCTGATCACACCTTCCCATAAACACTCCACTAACTCAAGCCCCTGGCTGGCTTCTCAGGTAAAACTATCCCTTCCTGGCCAGTACACAATGAGCCTGACTCCTTTTTTTATTTTTTAAGTGGCAGGGTTCTCTTGTGAGAGTCTTATTTCATCTCTATTTACATTCTAGATTCACAAACTCCTAGTTCTAAGTAGGTTTTAAAACAGGAAATTAATGACTCTAAGATCTGTCATTCAGAGACAAGCATGACTCATGTGAAATGGTTAACCCATTTTCAAACCTATCATGGGAATACCATTCTGAGATTGGGAACAGGAATGCCCTGAAAGTGGGTTCTCCTTGGTAAAGATAAAACTCAGGGAACATGCTGACTATAACATAGCACTTAGTCAGTACCAGTTGCTGCTGCAGGCCTCTGAGGCAGGGCTATGATAGTAAACATTTAACAACCAGCTCTCTAGAAAAAGAAGAAAAGGAAAGAAAAAACCCTGTGCTTTTTAAGTTTAACCTACAGTATTAACATTCCCCCTGCCTCCATCACTTTCTTAAGTCTAGATAATCAACAAAACAATCAATCAAGCCCTGACCTGTAGCATTTGCTGATTTCTGATGTAGATGCTCCCAATGAAAATTTAACAATCAGCTCTAGGGAGCTAGCTCAAGTTAGTTCCAGCACACCTCTACCTGTAGCCCACAGAATTCCTCTCTGACTCATAGAACCTCAGAGTCAAAAAGGATCCCAGAGGAAATCTAGTCCACACATACTTCAATATGAATCCCGTCTATCTGATACCTGATAGGGACCTATCCAGTTTTTCCTTGAAGACCTTTAGTGAAAGGGAACGAACTCTTTACCAAAGTAACCCTGTCTACTTTTGGATAGTGAAATTTGTTTAAGCATTTTTAGATTTGCCTCTTTGGAACTTTCACCAGCCGTTCCTAGTTTTGCTCTCTGGAGTCAGGCAGAACAAGTCTGCTTCTTCTATGTGATCACCCCTTCAAATACTTGAAAAGAACTATCACTGGTTCCACTGAGTCTTCTCTACACTATGTTAAACACCCCCAATTCCTTCAAGGGGAAGATCATATGACATGATCTTGAGACCCTTCACCAATAAACACATGATTCCAGGTGTGGACTAACTAGTACAAAAGACAGTGACCCTTGTTGCTGTGTCATTTCAGTCATATTCTACAATTTGTGACCCTTTTTGTTTGTTTCTGTCTTTTGGCAAAGATACTGGAGTA
Organism: Petaurus breviceps papuanus; assembly: GCF_028583685.1. Lineage (NCBI taxonomy): Eukaryota > Metazoa > Chordata > Mammalia > Diprotodontia > Petauridae > Petaurus > Petaurus breviceps. The sequence continues at coordinate 1,585,503 of NW_027187340.1, forward strand.
GTTTAGCAATTACTTCTCAGGTTCATTTTCCAGATGAGGAAACTGAGGCAAACAGGGTTTAAGTGACTTGTTCAGGGTCACACAGCTAGGAAGTATCTGAGGTTGGATTTGAACTCATAAAGATTCCAGGCCCAGTGCTCTCTCCATTGTGCCACCTACCTGCCCTAAGACGGTGAGACTAGCACCTTGATAATAGTAAATGCTTCGTCTCTTTTAATATAGGCTAAGATCTCATTTGTTTGCTTTTTTTGGCTACCACAAACCATAGTGAGAGCATGGCAGAAGGTGCTAAGATTGACCCAGTTTTTAGACCATCTATAAAATGATCTAATCTGTTGTTACTCAAAATGTAAGATCCTTATTCAGGGACCAATTAGTGGACAGACTGCTGAAGAAACTGAATCATATCAATGTTGATATTCTCTCTATAAATGAAATGAAGAGAGAAATGAAACTTAAGTGGAAGGATGTCTCATAGTTTCTCTCACAGAGGCAATTAAATGCGTTGGCAGAGCTGGTTTATCTTGCATTCAAAAGCAATGAGAAACTTCATTTCATGGGACATTTGGTGATCTTGTATCTTTGGTCTCATGACAAGCATATGTAAAAATATCAATGTACTTATATGCCAACTTCTACTACAGAAGATGATGATGTAGAGAAATTATGCAAAGGACTTGATTTTTTAAAAAGCCTCCAGATTAAATTAGCATTTACTCCAAATACTCACCGACTCCAATAAAAAGGTGAGCATAAGGGATGATGACCCAAAATGTGCTGGAAAAAAGTAGATCAGAAGTAAAAAAGGAGAGAAGTCAAAGGCTTGTAGACTACCCAGAAGCCTCATGTCTATACCTCCTGTCATAAACACTTTCTTCGAGAGAAAGAGTCAGGACATGGTAAATGCCACATAACAAAATTAAATTGATAATATTTTAATGGAAGAGACAGGAATTGTTACTGATATAAAAGCCAGTCATCCTCTAATAAGTTTTATGTGCAAAGTCAAACCACCAAATTGAGCAAAATCAAAACTAATACAAAGCTTGAAGAATAAAAATGAGAAAAAAGATATGGCATGGAATAAAAATAACTCCAACCTGGACTATTTAAACTAGCTAGTGATGCTAAAAAATAGGAAACAGAAGGAGGAAGAGACATTGACATAAATTATGACTATTTCCTACAGAAAGAAGTTTAACTAATTAAATCAACTGTCATAATGAAGAGACAAAAAGGGCCTGGAAACTGGCTTAGCCAACTTACTCTTTAGTCTTTGCAAAGCAGAGGGATATGACAGCTCAGAAAAAAAAATCAGTTTAAAGTATAAATTTGTAAAATCTTATAGATAGAAGATTGTAAGCAGGAGAGTCCTATAAAGTAAGTTAGTCAATATGTATTTATTAACCTCTATATGCTAGGTACTTTGCTAATGCTAGCAATACAAAGTGACGAGTAGAGAAGGGATAAACCATTTTAAAAAAAGATTGGTAAGAGGTCCAACTGAGTCATCCTGAGGGCACTCGTGAAAGAATCTGGAAGGACGTCAACAGATGATGAAAAACATTTGTGAAAATGCTTCTATCAATTCTTGTTACTATCAAGGATAGTGGAGCCGACACGTTTGGATTCTAACATCACAGTTCCAGATATGAGACTCTAAGAGAAAGCAGAGATGGCAACGAGAAAAGAAAAGAAAAATCTCATGATGGGAAAAAATCACCAGGAGAAACCAAAGAGGTCTTTCTTGGAGGCAACATAAATGTGAGGGTATTGATGGTGATTCTCAAGGTATCTGAAAAATGTAAGGATATGAAAGGTATGCGTGTGCGTGTGGGGGAGGGGGGGGATTCTCAGATGGTGCCTGAAATAATATCAGCAACTACTGACCTACATGCCTCCTTCACAGTTTTACTAAAACTTCAGGGGAACAAATATCAAGATTATCCTTAAAGAAGGCAAGAGAAGAGAAGGCTTTTGCAATTCACACAGTGGACTGAAAGATGCAAAGAATGCAAGATCTCACTCTGCTTACTATTTGTTGACCGTGAAATAAACATATTTGATAGATCAAACTGACACACCGCAGGCTCTCCTCCATAGGGTCTCCTGTGTACACATCACAATCATATAAGATTCCTTTAGAAGTAACTTTGTTCAATGAATCATCTGGGGTACAGAACAGAGAGATACAGACTCTCCACACGGCTTGCCTCCAACATGCAGAAGAGCTGGTAGTGAGGTCCTCCAGATGCCTTTTATTTTTTTGCAAATGAAATTGTGTTAATTTTACCAAGGCCCAGAACATTACAGAGCCTCTTAAATGAGATGAATCATTACACAGGAGTGGGGAGCCTGTGGCCTTGAGGCCACATGGCCCTTAAGGTCCTCAAGTGCTGGAGTCCAGCCTAACAAGTGAATAAAAAATACCCACTGACCAGATGATGATATTCAGTTCTATAGTTAACCTGTAAGACTCTTCCATTAGTGTGTGTATAAACATACAATACATACATGTATGCATATGTACACATGCATGTTTATTGTACACATGCACGTATATGTACTGTACACACATATCTGATATATACATATTTATGCAAGTCACACTCTGCAAATGGAAGATGAGCTGGACACAGTATTAAATAGAAAGAGGAGATTAGTTAAGATAGCCTTTGGGAAATTGCAAAGCTCTTTTTTTTTTTTTTTTTTTTGTTTTTTTGAAGGCAATTGTGTTTAAGTAACTTGCCCACGGTGACACACCTAGTTTGTGTGTGTGTGTGTGTGTGTGTGTGTGTGTGTGTGTGTGTGTGTGTGTGTGTGTTAAGTGTCTGGGGCTGGATCTGAACTCAGGTCCTCCTGACTCCAGGGCCAGCAGTCTACTCACTGTTCCACCTAGCCACCCCAGCAAAGCTCTTTTAATGATCCCAAACTTTTCCCTGAAACAAAGGTCTGTCTTCTTAATACTGGTATCCCTTAAATGGTGGTATATGGCTGTGAGTCTTGGAATACCAGTGTCTGTGAAGAATGGAAGTGGAGGACAATGGAACCATGGAAGATGGGCTGGAGAAGACTACAACTCATGATAGAAAAGGTAGCACCAGACAAATGTTTACCAGAAAAAAGGTGAGCTAGTTCTTGTGTAGCAAGAACAAAGAGTAACTGATGGGAAGATAAGTGAAGATCAATACAAGGGCTCCATTGATAATCAGGCATTGTCAAGAGAGCTTGTGGAGAAGCTAGTGCTGGATGCCCCTCTATGACAAAGTTATGGGAGAACACAGACAAGAGTCATACAGCATGGACAGAGATAGATGAGTTGTGGTCAGCAGTAATGGAGAGGGTGATTACATGGATGAGATTACTCAGATCCATCAAAAGATGAAAGTATCATACTTTTACTCAGAGTGAGTTTACAGTCCACCAGCTCTTATTAGGACTGCAGGGCATTTTAATTTGTAAAATAAGACAAACACAGAATAGAGAGAAGGGAGATGGCAGCCCTCAGCCCCACACCCTAAGCTTCCTCCCTTGGTCAAACTCAGGCCAATGCCCAAGCTCTTGCTTGACAGAACTCTTAGAATGAGGATACCTCATGCTTCAGTTCCCTCCCAGAGATTTGTGAGATGAAAAAAGTTCTATTTCACAAATGAGAATACTGAGGCACAGAGAGCTAATGAGATTGGCCTGAAATCATACAACTAGTAAATATCAGGGGGAGGATTTTAAACAGGATCTCCTCATACCCAAAAGAGGGATCTTTTCACTATCACACAAGGGTGCCATTGAAGGGCTTGGGACCCTTTCTCATGGTTATGACTTCAGGAACAGAGTCCTTTTCCTCATCAAGATATGTTATACACAACCCACTGCATAGCAACTTCTCATGAATAAAAAGCAAACATCTTTACTGTAGGTGTGAGGGTTTAAAGACTATAAGCGCTCTCTCTCTCTCTCTCTCTCTCTCTCTCTCTCTCTCTCTCTCTCTCCCTCCCTCCCTCTCTCTACTTCCCTCAATCTCCCCTTCTCTGTCTCTTTCTCTCCCTCTGTTTTTCTTTTTCTCCTCTCTTTGTCTCTATTTTCTTCCCTTCTCCCTCTCCCTTCTTCTCCCCTTCTCTTCTTTTTCCCCTTCCTGTCTGTCTGTCTGTCTCTACACACACATTATGTAACTAGAAATATATAATTATAAATCTATATAATTATATTATATGTAAAATATATAATTATATCTATAAGTAGATGTAATTATACATAGTATATAATTTTATATACATATAAATCAATGAATGTTAGAATGGGAAAGGGTCTTAGTGATAATTTAGTATAAGTTCATTTTACAAATGGGACCTAGAAAAGCTAAGTGATTTGCCTAAGTTTACACAGAAAGTTAGTAGAGCAGAACAAAATCAATTCAGAATCCATCTTTCATAGAATCTTAGGTCTTTCCCAGAATGAAGGTCCATCTTTTTAATAACCATATGGCCTTGAGTCTTGGAATACTACTGTCTACAAAGAATTAAAGTTTCAGCTCTCCTAAAAGGCAATGGAGAGGGGCATAGTGGATGTGAGGAAGTTGCAACATGTTATCAATGGATGTGTGATGACCAACTTGGATAAAGACTTAGCTCTGCTCAGCAATATAATGATCTAAGACAATTCCAAAAGACTCATGATGAAAAAATATATCCACATCCAGAGTCTGAATGCAGATTGAAGCATACTATTTTCTCTCCCTTTTTTTGTTTTTTCTTTCTCATGGTTTTTCCCTTTTGTTCTGATTCATCTTTCACAATATGACTAAAGTGAAAATATGTTTAATATGACTGTACACGTATAGCCTATATGAGATTGCTTGCTGTCTTGGGGAGGGGGAAAATTTAGAACTCAAAATCTTATAAAAGTGAATGTTGAAAACTAAAAATAAATAAATAATTAAAAAAAACATGCTGCCAATTGACATTGCATGGGAGAGGTGATGTAAAGGGTATCATCATAAAGGTATGGGAAAGACAGTGGACTGGTCACATAGAGAGAAAAAGGGAGAAATGATGGATAGCACAATGCTCCTTGCAGTGTCAGCAGGTCTAGAGGAAGACCCAGCATATTGGATGACCCTTTCTAAAAAATCACAGTAGGACATGAATAAGAGTCATATAGGGTGAGAGGATGAAGATAAATTACCATCTCCACTGCTGGAGAGAGTATTACACCACTGAGATTATAGACCCAACAAAGTGTCAAAGAGGATGCAGCAGTAGTCTAAAGATGGGAGAGGAGAGAATGGAGGCAGGGAGATCCACTAAAAAGCCATAGCAAGAGGACATTAAGTGATCAGGGCCCTTTTAGGTCTCTTAAAAGACATAATGTAGTTGGTTGCTTATTTCACTTCTGTCAGGGTGAGTCCACCCCCACCCCCACCTTTCAGTGCTCCTCCAACTCAGTGGATCTTAAACCCCTTTCACTAGGTTAAACTCCCTACTCCCACCTTCAAGTCTCCTTTTCCATTTCCCTCTCCATCGCCTAACACTTTTTACCCGATCACAGGTATGAAGTGATAAAGAGATGGGGTTGGGGAAGGAGAGGGAAGGGAGGGATGGAAAATAAAAGGGGGACTGGTGATGTACGGAACTGGGAAAAGCCAGAGGGCAAAGGGAGGGAAAGACATTCCAGGACATGTTCGTGTATATACGTGTATGTTCATACACACACCTGGAGCAAACATGAGCACCTGTAACTATACTGTATATATATGCATAGAAAGCTGTACACAGTGACCACCAAAACAATGCCTGACATTTACACAGCATTTAAAGGTTTATGTAAGCACTTTACAAACATTATCTCATCTCATCTTTACAACAGCTCTGGGAGGGAGGCGCTGTTATCATCCCTATCTTATAGATGGGGAAATGGAGGTTAAGTGATTTGTCCAGTGTCTGAAATTGTGTTTGAGCTCGGGTCTTATTGACTCCAGGTCCCGTGTTTTACATACTGTGACACCTAGCTGTGCTCCCCCCCCCCCATCTCTCTCTCTCTCTGTCTCTCTCTCTCCTGTCTCCTCTCTCCCTCCTTCTCTCCTCTCTCCCTCCCTCTATCCTTTCTCTCTCCCTCTTTCTCTCTCTCACACACACATCTCATAATACATATATATACACATATCAGAGACATGAGTATACAAGGTCTCTCCACATTTTATCAGTCAGTTACTACAGCTTTAGCAATTCCTCAAGCCTCTTCCCTTCCTGGCATTTTCACTGTTATTTCTTCCCTCTGGATGGAATTTACAGAATACCATTGGACAAAGGACCATATTTTGAGAAAAATTATCATTAGAAGGACAAATACTGAAGCTGAAGCTTAAATACTTTGGCCACATTATGACAAGACAGGACTCATTGGAAAAGACCCTGTTGTTGGAAAGGATTGAAGGCAAAAGAAGAAATGGATGGCCGAGGATGAGATGGATACATAGGGTCATGGAAGCAATGAACATGGACTTGGACAGACTTTGGAAGATAGTGGAGGAAAGAAGAGCCTGGAGAGCTATGACTCATGGAGTCACAAAGAGTCAGACACAACTGAACAACAGCAAGCTAGAGCTATGTATGCATACAGATGATAGTCTAGAGGGTGCCTTAAAGGTAACAATCTCAGGACCACTCAACACATTCAGTCATTCAGTCACTTCAGTCCTGTCATACTCTTCAAGACCCCTTTTGGGGTTTTCTTGGCAAAGATCTTAGAGAGGTTTGCCATTTCCTTCTCTAGCTCATTTTACAGATGAGTAAACTGAGGCAAACAGGGTCATGCAGCTAGAAAGTGTCTCGGACCAGATTTGAACTCAGGAATATAAGACTTCCTGACTCCAAGCCTATCTATCCACTGCTTTACCCAACTACCTTCTCAACATATTTGTATTTTCCTTAAAGCAACCACCAGAGGCTAAAACTATGCCTCTCCTTAAGAATTCAGAGTTTCAAGAATAGCTCTCTAGGATGACAGTGTTAATAATGCATGTTATCTCTAGTCTTTGCCTAAGTTCAGCAGTCAATCAAAATCAATCAAAGTACCAATGTGGTAGGCAGGAAGGCTTCCATTATTACAAATGTAACTTTCTTCCAACTTGAGAGTAGTAGAATAAATGAGACATTAAGATTCACCTGAAACCATCAGACTCTGAAAACCTGGCTCTGATGATTTAATAGGAAATGAAAGACAGCAGAACTAGTTTCTACTTGGTCAGAGGTTTGTTGACTCTGTTTATTTCAATTTAGAGTCAATACAGTTTCCCTTTCAACAAGTTTGCTGAAACATCAAGGACTGCTATATGTGCTTAGCTATAGAATCTGTAGCTGAAATATAGTGAAGAGATGCTGTGGTCCAAACCCCTGGAGCACTTTGTATGTCTCTGACCAGCTTTGTCTTTCTTTTTTGCTTTTTGGAGGGGGGAAGATAGGGCAATTGGGGTTAAGTGACTTACTCAAGATCATACAGCTAGTTAAGTGTCTGAGGCCGGATTTGAACTCAGGTCCTCCTGACTCCAGGGCCGGTGCTCTATTCACTGCACCACGTAGCCGCCCATCTGACCAGCTTATTACATACTTAGACCACTCTATACTGATGACACATATTCTCTCCCCTTCCTGTATTTTAAACTCTGTAAGACAGAAGTCGTGTCCCAATTATATTTTTTTCCTATGGCAGTGCCTGGCACCGTGCTTTTCACCTGGTGGGTGGAGATAAACACTCTTATCTTTACCTATCTCATGGGTTGTTATTAGGAAAGCCCTTTTTAAACCATGAAGGGCTGTGAAGACATGAACTCTTGTTTATATTTTTATTTTCTTAGGACAATGGTTCTCAAATTTCTGGGTTTTAAGACCCTTTAATACTCTTGACAATCATTGAGAACCTCCCACTCAACCAAATAGCTTTTATGTAAATTAAGTTTTAAGTGGATAAGGGTTTTATGTGTTTTTATGTCAATTATTTCTCTTGATATTTACCATATCAGAAATTTAAATGTCTCAATGTTATTATGGAAATAGTTTTGACTTCAAGGATCTCATGAAAGAGTCATAGGATCCCAATTTGAAAACTGCTGGCATAGAGTATGCTAATATGTAAATAAGTTTAGAGGTGGGGAAATGGAGGCCCAGAGAGGTTAGAACTTGACCAAGTTCATACAACCTTCTCAGTAGGAGACCTGGAACTAGAACCTAATCAGCTAATTACCATGCCAATATGCTTTTCAAAGGACCAAAAATGGAAGCCAGTTGCTACTGAGAGGCAGATAAATGGTTCGAGTGGGTAGAGACCTGGGCCTGGAGTAAGAACAACCTGAGCTTAAATCCATCCTCAAACATTTACTAGCTATCTGACCCTGAGCAAATCGCTTAATGCTGTTTACCTCGGTTTCCTCATCTGTAAGATGAACTGTAGAAGGAAATGGCAAACCGCCAAGAAAACTCCCAAATGGGGTCATGAAGAGTCAAATAAAATGAAAATAACTGAACAACAACAAAAAACCCTTTGTACTAGGTACAGTGCTAAGTCCTGGGGATGTAAAAAGAGGCAAAAGACAGTGCCTGCCCTCAAGGAGCTTACAAACTAATAGGGGAGTCATTTATTAAGTGCCTACTGTTGAGGCTGGAGTCAGGAAGACCTGCCTTCAAATCCAGCCTTAGATACTTACTAGCTGTGTGACCCTGGGCAAGTCACCTAACCTGTTTGCCTCAAGCCATCAGAGAAGGAAATGGCAAAACATTTCAGTATCTTTGCCAAGAAAATCCCATGGACAGCATGGTCCATGAGGTCACAAAAAATCAGACATAGCTGAACAACTAACAGCTATGTGAAGGATGGATGCCCTGTTTTTAAAATTGTTTTTAAAAATTCACATAAAGTATGTGTTTAGTGATTTTGTAAACAGTCACAAAAGAGAAGTGGTCTGGAATCCATTTACCCTAGTTCTATGCCTTGGAATCTTCCCCACCTTCAATGGTTCAACTCAGGTACCATCTCCTGTATTAAAGTCTTCCCTGCTTTCCCTAACTGAAATTGGCCTTTCCTGCTTCAAATTTCTATTACTGTGATGATCATTTCATTGATACCTTTGTTTTTGCCTCACTGATTGCCTTGCTGACCACACTATGGGTTTTCACTTTTTCATCGTTGGAACTTCTGACTTGGCCTTCCCTCTGTCCGCCTGATTGGTGAGTGCTTCTCCTGGCTCACTATTTCAGGAAGGCCTAACCATCATTCTTCAAGTCACTCCATACTGTCTGATCCTCTCCAGGGTTTCAACAACCGCCGTGCCTATATATGCCTTCACCTCTCTGTTCCTTTCAGTTCTGGAACCATAAACTATGATCAAACCAACCCTGTCATTGCTCCTGGATCAGTGTCAGTCTACTTAATTCCAGATACTTCACTATTACCATCCTTATAATTTTCAGGACCAAAGTTCCCTTCCTTGGCTCTTACCCAGGAGTGTGTTATCACATAAGCCCCCCCCCCCCCCCCCCTCCACTCCCATTAGAATATAAGTTCCTTGAGAACCAGGATTGTCTTTGCTTTTGCATCTTTATTCCCAGTGCTTGGCATATCTTACACTCTTAATGAATGCAGATTAATTCATTCAACAGGGAGGAGAATGCTAAACCACTTAAAAAAAAACTAACCAACATATACACCGAGTCTGGCAGTATATACAATATTCTAAAACAATGTTCCACTCTGAAAAGAAGGGAGGCATATTTTTTCTTTTTTTTCCCATTCATTAATTCAATAAATATTTATTTAACACCTACTATGTTGCAGGCACTGTGCTAAGCGCTGTGGATACACAAAGAGGCAAAAGACAGTCCCTGCCCTCAAGGAGTTTACAATCTAATGGGGAAGACAACATGAAAACAAATACAAAGCAAGCTATATGCAGGATATATAGGAAATAATTGAAACTGGAATTAAGAAGGGTTAGGGAAAGTTTCCTGTAGAAGGTGGGATTTTAGTTGGGACTTAAAGGGAACCAGGGAGGTCAGAAGCAAGAGTGGAAGAGAAAGAACATTCCAGGTATGAACGGCAGCCAGAGAAAATGCCTGTGGCCCAGAAATGGAATGTCTTGTTTGTGGAACAGCCTGGGGGCCAGCCACTGTCACAGGATCTGACAGTATGTGTTGGGGAGTAAGGTGCAAGAAGATTGGAAAGAGAGGAAGAGGTTAAGTTATAAAGGGCTTTGAATTCAAAACAGAACATTTTGTATTTGCTCCTGGAAACAATAGGAAGCTACTGGAGTTTATTGAGGTGAGAAAGCAGGGGAGAAGGTGTTGACATGATTAGATTTAGGAAAATCACTTTAATGGCTGAATGGATTGGAGCAGGCTATTGCAGTAACAAAGGCGTGAGGGCCTGCACTAGAGGGGCAGAAGTGTCCTAGGAAAGAAGGGAATGCATTCTTGGCTTCATTCAATTGTCTTACAACACTTTGCCTAGACCTCTCTTTTGCACAATATGACATTCTTCCTTATATCGTACCTACTTGTGTGTGTATATATATAATCCCATTAGATTATAGACTTTTCAGTGACAGAGACTGTCTCATTTTTCTACCTTACATATATCTCACGGGATCTGACACTAGATATTTTAAATTAAAGTGAAATGAAGAAAAATAGAATATTTTATGGATTGCAAAACAGTGATGCTTGGAGGATAAATATTGCTATGACTATATTCATCCCTTTCTACTGTAACTGTATTTGGTTGTGTAATGGGGGACTGGCCAAAGACAGGCCAGTCCTTATGCAGCACTTTCTGCCTGATGCAATACCCCATGTGGACTTCGGCGCATGTGCAAGTACCCTATGACTATTTCCTGCCACTTACCACATAGAGACTGACTTCTGAGTCCGAACTGGACATGCATACAAAAGAGCTCCAAATAGCTCTTTTTCCTGATGGCAGTTGAGACAAGGCCTGCTGTAAGCCTCTGGGTCAAGAAAGAGGTAGGAGTAGTGGTGGCAGCAGCTCCCTGCTGCTGGCCACTGACTATCTCCCCACCCAAGGTCACACGTAGCCATGAACATATGGTGCTTTTCTTCTTGGTCTCTTTGTTGTTGTTTTTTAAATAGCATCACCCCCCAATTTTATACTAAGAAAATTTTTAGCATTCATTTTTATAAGATTTTAAGTTCCAAATTTTTCTTCTTCCGTCCCTCCCCTCCCCTCTTCTGAAAATGGTAAGCAATTTTCTACAGTTTATACATGTGCTATCATATAAAACATTTTTATATTCATCACAGTTGTGGAAGAAGAAACATATCAAAAGTAAATAAAACCTTGAGAAAGAATGAAGTGAAAAAATTATGTTTCGATCTGCATTGAGTCCATCAGTTCTTTGTCTGAATATGGACAGCATTTTCCTTCATGAGTCCTGTGTCCTTGTCTTAGATCATTGTGTTGCTGAGAAAAGCTGAGTCATTCATACCTGATCATCTCATGATTTTGGTGATACTGTATAGAATGTTTTCCTCGTTCTGCTCATTTCACTTTACATCAGTTTGTACAAGTCTTTCCAGGTTTTTCTGAAATCTTCCTGTTCATCTTTTCTTATTGTATGATACTATTCCATTATTCTTGTTCTCTTTGAATTTGTTCTTTTCTGCTCTTACGTAAAGGATTATGGGATGACTTTGTGTTTTAAAAAGTCAGAAAAGCATCAGGGGCTTAGGAATGCAAACCAATAGCAGAGTCATTGGCTGCTAAGCCAGGTACCACACCGGTGCATCCCTGAGGAAGCCACAGAATGTGGCCTAGTAGTGAATCAGATCCAGCAGCCATGACATCGGCTTCCTCCATTGAATATGTTTGGAAATGAACTTGGCAGGGCAAAGGCTTTATAATAACTGCTTTAAGTTTGAACCTTCTTCTCCCAGGGACCAAGGCAGTATAGGGGTTCAGAAGAGATATATTTGTTCTATTTTCACAGTAAATATCCTTTTTGTAAAAGCTAATTGATGTTAACTGGTTAAGTGGTATTGAGGCATAACCAATAGTGTGTGGGTGACAGTGAAGAGATTAACTGGCACTGGCCATTGATATTGGGGAGAATTCATGAGAATGGGGGCTTATCAGCTGATAGCATTAGATAAAACAGGAATCCCTCTCGTCTTGAGGGGATGATATAACTAGCCTGTCCTCTGGGGGCCTGACATATCAGTGTTAGTAGAAGTTGGGATAAATGCTCCCAGAGCATAAAGGCTACAAAGGCAACAAAATATATTTATCTCCTTTTGGGCACTTATATCCCTAGTGGCTGGCACACAGTAGGCACTTAATTAATGTTAACTGATTGACTGACAAATCGGACACATCTTTAGAAATGTTTTGTTTTGTTTTGTTTTTGGCTAAAAAAAAACCAAAGTGTTTCCTGCGGAGATGAAAGGCCTTTGAAATGTTGCCTGGTGACTATAAATGAAACCACTACCCCAAGGCCAGATCACAGTGCAATGGGAATATGTTGGGGAATCTCAGGTCTAGAGCTGAAGCAGCTAAGCAGAAATAAGTTTAGTAAGACATGTTGAAAGGAAGAGAGAGTACTCAAGTACATAGTGTTCTGAGCCAGGACTTCCTGCAGCATCACTTGGCCCAATGGAGGATGTCGTAATAGTTTTCCTTTCCTCTTCCTAGGCTGGCATGTTTTCTGCTTCCCCCTCCCACTCAAGTAACCAAGGAGAATAAATGGTGTCAGCTGGCAGGTATGGTGACCATGGGCAGTGCTGGTAACTAATGGAAACTAGAGAGGAAAAAGAAAGAAAAGAGCCTGAGAAGAAGAGGTCTCTAAAGAGTTTTTATTCTCATTTTTCATTGGGTAGATTACATAGAGAGATTGAAAAAAAAGTCTTTCCTGAAAAACCAGTGCCTTGGGTTAGTTAGGAGTATCATGCAGAACTTGTATCCATCATGCAGGATATTGGAAAGAGAACCGAGGGGTAGAATGCCATCAGGGATAGATAGTGAATGTTTAACAACCAACTCTGTAAAAAAAAATCTACACATGACACCCTTTAAAATTTAATCTGCATTATTAACATTTTTCTATCACTTTCTTAAGTTTAGACAATTAACAAGACAACAAATCAAATCCTGATTTGTAGTGTTTACATTCCAAGGTGTAAACTCACACTGAAAATTTAACAACTGGCTCTCAAGGGCCCTTTAGAGTATCTCCAGCACAAACCCCTGAATGCTGACCTTGTTGGAGAAGGGGGCCAAGGCAGGGCTTGTGTGGGAGGAAAGGTTACTCCTTCAAGGATTTCTGCTTTGTATTCCTTTTTCAAAATGAAATTTTCTTCAGTTATATTGTGAACTCTGAGCTTAAAAGTGAGGAATTAGTTTCAGTATCCAAGGAAATATTTCCTCAGGTCTTCTGGTGGGAGGTTAGGAAGGCCAAGAGAAGAGAAAAATCTCCCAAGGTGTCCTAAGGCCCTTTGTGTACTGAGAGTCTTTCATTCGAAGATTATAGACCTTCTTTTAAAAAAGATCTTAGATCCAAAGAAAGATGAATTAGCCCAAGTTGGGGAAACAGAGACCCTACCAGGCCTGATTAAATGGTAAACCCAGAGAGAGACCAATTTCAACTTGTGGTGGGGTTGATTACAATCTCACTTGGGGCTATGTCTGGACCACACTTTGACCACAAATATAATGGTCTTGATTCAGAGGAGCCTATACAACTCTGGAGGGTCTGGCCTAAGCTTACAACAACTGAATGGACCTGATCCCTCACTGAGTTGGGCATGCTTATTCTGTGGGTTATGGCAGTATTACTTGGTCAGATGCCTGGCAGAAGGCCCAGGAGGTAGATAGATTGGAGAGAAAACTTAGGAATTTATGGTGGAACCAAATATTCTACATGCTATCATCCAAGCTAGAAATTTATTACATTAATTCCTGCCCTTCATTCTTAAATTTCCAGGGGGGCAAATACCTTCAGGGACCTTGGGAAAACTTTCTAGATTTGGAATTAGCCTAGGGGAAAAAGGAACTTTTAGAGCTATGGGTGACCCCTCAGTCAGTGGTGGTAAAATCCTAAATACATAGGCCCTATGATTGGGTCTAGTAACCCATGAAACAAACCATTGTTGACTCTGGTAGGGAAACATGGAAAATTCCTCACCTTGGACATAACACAATATTTCTGGTTGTCCTGGAGACCAGTTGACTGGACCATCATCATCTGTACAATTCTTGGCATATAATGGTTATACTCAGCATGATTATGCTTGACTCTTTTTATAGTGATTAGAATTGTAGGGGAGGCAGGTCTGCAGTCATTTGTCCTCAGCAGACAAGACCCTAAAAGCAGATTCTGAATATGGTTAGCCTCATAGAGATTGAGGTATTACCTTTTCAGAGGCTGTGGAACTGCATACTTTATTCTGTGTACTTGAATCCCAGGGCTCCAGTCCCCTCAAGGGGACTCTGGTCATTCATTCATTCATTGATCAGGTTGAAGAAAGGCATTTTCCAGGAGTTTCTACTCACGATCAGGAGAAGCACAATGGCACAATGAAAAGAATACTGATTTTGGAGTCTAGTGCCCTGGATTCAAATCCTACCCTTCTCTTAGTATTTTTTGAAACTACACAAATCACTTAATTTATCTGGGCTTCAGTTTCCTCATCTGAAAAGTGAGAAGGTTGGACTAGAGGATATATAAAACGTCTTCTAGCTCCTAAGCCTATAATCCTATGAATCCTTACAAGATATTCATTTGCATTTTCACAATTCTCACTGAGACTTTTACTGTGAAAAAGGAGAGTCAGAAGTTGCACCTCCACCCTGATAATCAGACTGCCAACAACATCACTGCTCAAGACAGATGCCCCAGTGGGGAGGGAAGAACTAAGCCAAGGGGCAATTTTCTCAAAACTGGTGTCATAGGGAATATACAGTCTAATTCAGATCTGCTAGAAGTATGAGTAGAATATGCTTCAGACCTGTCAGGGACAACTCAATAGCCACATAATGCCTTCTAGGTTTTGAAATGCTCCTAAGATCTTTCAGAAGCTCATACATTCTGTATGACTTAGTGGATGGTGGAAAGGGGGAAGATGTCAAGGAGATAATTGTCCACCTGAACCCTGGCCAGCATGATACCTTGTCTAAAGTAGTCCTCCATCAGTTGTGATGGAACCATCTAGTCTCAAAATTAGAGGAGTTCCAGTTTGGGCAGGATGAGCCGGAATCTGGGGTGGGGGGTGCATGGTAGGCTGGGAGAGGTAGAAATGGACTCAAAGAAAGGGAGATTAAGATTATACTGTGGGGGCAGCTAGGTGGCACAGTGAATAGAGCACTGGCCCTGGAGTAAAGAAGACCTGAGTTCAAATGCAACCTCAGACACTTAACACAAAACTAGCCATGTGACCTTGGGCAAGTCACTTAACCCCAAATGCCCTACCTTCTCACTCCAAAAAGGAAGGAAGGAAGGAAGGAAGAGAGTGAGAGAAAGAAAAAGAAACAAAGGAAGGAAGAAGAAGAAGAAGAAGAAGAAGAAGAAGAAGAAGAAGAAGAAGAAGAAGAAGAAGAAGAAGAAGAAGAAGAAGAAGAAGAAGAAAGGAAGGAAGGAAGGAAGGAAGGAAGGAAGGAAGGAAGGAAGGAAGGAAGGAAGGAAGGAAGGAAGGAAGGAAGGAAGAAAGATTGTACGATGGTTGGGAATATCCAATGCTACCCCCAACTGTCTTTAGAATTTGTGGGCCACAACAGTCACTTGACCTCATGTATCTAGACTTTGACTCCACTTGCTTACAAACTTGCAGAAAGTCACAAAGACCTTTCTGTGGACTCCCTGAACTCACCTTCAAGGAGGTCCCCTGTAATCTCTTTCTGATAGGTGTTTAATCACCTGACTGTCCCTATGTGATGAGAGAGTATGGTGTTCCTGCTGCTGCAGTTACAACCTGCGGGCTCGTCTTCTGGCCAGCACATGCCCCAGTATCCACAAATCTCTTTTTCTCTCTATTTAAGCTGTTCCATTCTGGATGACTCACTCTGACTTTTTGTTAGCTTTTCTGCCCAGAATTCCATTTGACATTTTCTGTGATTATTTTGTAGGAGAGGTTTTGGGGGAAGTTTGGCAGTTGTGACTCTTCACTCAGCCATCTTGATGCCACCCCATGGATATACTGTTCTCTATTGCAGAATGATATAACATTATTTGGGAGAAAATATTTGGCATCTGAGGTGCCTGAGATGTGTAATCAGCCCTGGTAGGGAGCCCAGAAATCCATCATAGTTCAATAAAAAAACACTGGGCCCCACTAGCTTTAAAACAGGGGCAGAAAAAGAGGGCATTTTTATCATCATCATCATCAACAACATCCTCATGTTTTATATAGTGCTTTAAGGTTTACAAGGCACTTTACATGTCATCTTGTTTGATCTTTATAACAGCCGTACAAGACAGGTGCTATCCCCATCTTCTATTTAAGAGAACTGAGGCAGCAGAGGTTAAGTGACTTGCCCATGGTCACACAGCTAGTAAGGATATGTGGTAGAATTTGAATTAGTATCTTCATGTTTTCAAGTCCATTACTCTATCCATTATGCCATCTAACTGCCTACAGTAAATGTTCTTGGATGCCCCATATCAGTCAGTCAAAGGTTATCCTAGAAATCAGAGTACCACTTGCCCAATGCCTAGCCACTCGTTCAGGAGCTTCTACAATGAGAGAATTTTGTGGCAACCCAGTCCCAGTTGGACATCCTAAATCTGATCTACCAGGAGCATCATCATGATGCCTACATGAAGGCCATATAAGAAAGAGAATCCCCTCACAAATTAATCAATTGCCTTTGATTCAGATTATATGTGCCTCTTGGAGAGGTACAATGGAGGTACCATGTTCTGATAATTGGGTAGGAGAGCACATAGAATTATTCAAGATATGCCATACATGTCCATGAACTATTACATGGAAATTTCAGTGGCTATGTCTCCATCATTTCATCAAGAAATTAATCCTGGGGCGGCTAGGTGGTGCAGTGAGTAGAGCACCAGCCCTGGAGGGGGGGGGGGGGACCTGAGTTCAAATTCGGCCTCAGGCACTTAACACAAAAACTAGCCGTGTGACCTTGGGCAAGTCACTTAACCCCAATTGCCCTCCAAAAAGCAAAAAAAAAAAAAAGAAAGAAAGAAAAAATAATTAATCCTATTGTGTACACTCCGAAGGAGCAAATAAAGAGGACAAAGACTCATATGCACAAAAATATATAGAACATCTCTTTTTGTGGTGGCAAAGAATTGGGAACTGAGGGAGTGTCCATGAACTGGTGAATGACTGAACAAGTTATAATATACGAATGTGATGAAATGTGTTATGAGAAATTGTAGCAGCAAGCACCCCAAGCGTCCTCAGGGTTTGCAGCTACCACAGGTTCTTGGATCTGCTTTGCTGAAGGAAAGCAACTCAAAATGGGTTAACAAGCTTACTTTAATCAGTCAGACATATATCGTTTACCTTGTTCAGGAGAAAAGGTCAGCACCCTGAACCTCAAAGTATACAGGCATAATTATCAAGACAGAAACATCAAGTAGACAGATTTCCAAACTGTCCAACCATTACATCCATACCCAGTCAACATCTGGGTTTCCACATTCTGGGTTTTTCAAAGCCGGGGGACTCTCAACAACGGCTTCCCAGAATTCAGATCAAATCACAGAACACTTCTCAAAGTGAGTCCCAAAACAAAGCTACACATCAGGGCTTATATAGCCTTCTCCTGGCTCAGAGAATGTAACAACCTTATTGACCCACTGGCCAATCAAAAAGTATCTACTGAAAAACAAGCCTCCCACCCCAGGCTCCAGGTGCACGTTAGCCTAGGGGCAGGGAAGATCTTTAAATCTGCATTTCCATTACAGAAATGATGAAGGGAACAATTGTAAGAAAATCTAGGAAGACTTTAGTGAACTGATTTGGAGTGAAGTGAGCAGAACCAAGGGAACAATTTACATAATCACAACTGTGAGACACTTAGGAACTGTGATCAAGACCCCAGAGGACTAATGATAAAACAATAAATGATAAAAAATTATAACAGAGAGATGACAGACTGAGAGTGCTGATGGAAACATTTTGGCCACAGCCAACATAGAAATTTATTTTGCTCACTTACACATTTGTAGCAACAGTTTTGTTTTGTTTTGCTTTTTCAACAGTGAGGGAAGGGGGAGAGAGAGAAGGAAGGTGGATTTTTGTTGACTGACAAAAATAACATCTAACTTAACAAAAAGAAACTAGTCCCAGTGCACCGAAAGTTATCCCCCAGTAGCAGGAATGACAGAAGCTAGAACTTTCAGACCATAAAAGACCCTGCTCAAGTGCTACCCAAAGTCTACTGATCTGAAATGATACAGCTATCTGTGGGGTTTGGGAGCCCAGGATCAGGAGAAAACCATGGACCTGGTTCAGAACAGATGCTCCTGGCCCCAAATGGCAACAGATATAGAGGTATGTGTCACTTTTGCCCAGTGCACCCAAAGGAAAGTGCTCCCATTCTCTATCCAGAGAACAAAAGCAATTGTGGAGTGTGTGTGTGTGTGATGGGCCCCTTTGGGATTCAAGTGAAGCCTATGATATCACGGTCCTATTTGGGAATGAAGGATAAATAACAACAACAGACCTTTCTCAGAGTAATGCTTTTAAATACGTGAAAGAAATGTTAAATTTCAGTTAGGAGTTAGTGAAAATAAAGATGTAATTGTTTCTATATTAAAATTCATGAATTCCTTGAAATCTATCCATGGACCCCAGATTAAGAAGCTCTCTTTTGTAGGTAAGGCACTCAGACTTCTTGACTCTAGGAGGGGACCAGCAAAACATAAGAAACCTCAGGTGGGCCCAGACAACTCCCCCAGCACACATTGGCCTGCCCTTTAACTACCAGAGGGCTTCCCAGGATGCTGGAATATTTCCTAGTGTATGGTTTCTCTGCCAGCATTTTAGTGTGAATAAGCTAGAAGTTTGGCATGCCCCTGATTAGTACTGGTGTTCTGGGGTCTTTGTTTCCCTCCCTCACCCTGTCACCCTCCATTCCCTTTCACGCTACTCGCTGATGGGATGGTTGGTAGAATTTGCCTCAGGTACAAACATTGCTATTTATGGCTCTGGTCACAGGCACCTGAGGTGGCAGTGGCTGCCCTCTCTTATTTTCCCCTGGCACCTGTTTTCCACCTCCCCTCCCTCATATACTTGTGAGTTCTTGAAATAACCACAGGTTTATTTGCATGGCTTCATTTCAATGACCCAGGGGATTAGAAAGCTAAGTGGGAAGAGGAAATGGGGGAGCACCCTTGAGCTACACAATTCAAAGAGAGGTACAGCGGGCAGAACCCTCCCTGCCATGGAAGCTAAGGAAAGAGGCAACAAATGAGGGAGACTCTCCCTAACCCAGAGGGGAATGAAAACTGGCCACTCAGTGGAGCTAGGCAAGTAGGAAGAGGTTCAAACCTGAGGAAACCATTTGTTTGTATTATGGAACCTGGACTAAAGGATGGAAGTAAATAGCCCGGAGCTATTTTGGCCCCAGGGTTCTAGAAGAGCCCAAATAGTGTAAGGTCTCTAAAACCCAACTGCAGGAGAGCTGAGCCCGTTTCTGAAGGTAATAGGAGCATGAAGAGTAAGAGTTTGTGGGGTGGGGATAGAGCCATGAAACACTACTTGTGAGTAGGACCATGCCCAGGGCCAGGATTTGGAGAAGCCCCAACCAGAGGCAATGGCCATGATACAGACCGAGGAATGGTGATGCATCGAAGGAGAGCAAGAATGAGCAGAGGAACAAGCCCCAATGTCACCCTTTGCTGGGAACTTGTATGGAGGAGTAATGGAGGACTATGTGGACACAGTGGGGGACTGTGTGGAGGCTCTGGGGACTCTATCTGCTCTGTGATGTGAATAAGAGTGTGGGAGTGTTCAGGGATGGCTAGCACCTCTGATGTGGGGCTTGCCCTCTAGGCCTCATTTTATTCATCTGTACAATGAAGGGTTTGGACTTAGATGGTCTCTTCTAGAGTTAGTGTTGGAAGGGACCCTCTCTATTATCCTAAGATGCTTTAACATCTCATTTAATTCCCACATTAACTCTGTTTTTTGTTTTTTTTTAAGTGCTACAGGTTTTATTATCCCCATTTGAGAGATAAACTGAGCCATGGAATGGTTAAGTGATTTGCCCATAATCACACAGCTGGTAAGCCACAGGGGCAGGACTTTAGGTAAATCCCAGTATTTGTCAGTCAGAAGGGACTTTGCAGTCATCTAGTCCAATCTATACACAAAAGAAATCCCTGCCATGATACACCCAACAAGTAATCATCCAACTTTGTATAAAGACCTCCAAGGAGAGGGAACCTACCACTTCTAAAGGCAGACCATCCACTTCTGGACAGTGACAATTAGGAAGTTTTTCCTAACAACAAGCATAAATGGGACTCTCGGCAAATTCCATCCATTACTTTTGGTTAGGGTCTTTAGGAACAAATAAAGTCAGTTTTTGGTCTAAGAGAAATGGCCAAATGACCATCTTTTTATTAAAATTCTGGCATTATTAATAAAATGATTAAATGACCCAGAAATTATGTCCTTGGAACTTTTTTTTTAAGTCACAGAAGGCATGCTAATAACTAGAGTGATCAGAAAATGACTCATATAAGAGGAAACACCTGATCCAAGCTCTGAAGGAGCTCTTAATCCTAACATAGTTACAGATATCCTAAGTGTCTCTGTGCACTGGGGCAGAGTTCAGGATATATATATATGTATATACATATATAATGATGATCGACATAAGTCTATGTGGGTGTGGTAAAAGTCACCAACTAGGTTACATACAAATGATTTCTGCTTTCCTAGAATATAGCCATTATTGTAATTTGTGAGCAGGGAATTCAGAGAAACATTTCTCTCTAGCTCCAGCTGTTGGGATGTCGAGGTTGAAAAACACTTCCCCAATTCTTCCTGATTTTGTCCCACTGGGATGGATGACCCTAATTCTCCCTACCCCATTTCCTTAGGCCATTAGTGGTGATTGAATCTCTGCCCATCCCAGTGATCCTCACACAGATTATTTTACTGCACAGCAGCACTCATAATCGAGAGAACAATGTTGTGAAACTTCAAATTTAGTTTTAATTCCATCTCTGACATGTCAAATTGAAGTTGTGGCTTATGCTTTGTTATGGCCACTTAGGTAGGCCAACCATCCATCCTGGATTTTCTGGGACAGTGCTGATATCCCTAAAAGAAAGTACTTTTAATGAGACTTTTCAAAAGGAATATACTTTATTAGATGATGTATTCTGATTTTTGCTTTGGAAAACAGTCACCTTACCAACTAGCATCAGAGAAAAATTCAAGCACTCTCCATTTTGGAAATCTTCCCTATTAATCCTGAATTATAAAGAATAATCACATACTCATCCTGTGGGGGTTTTTTTGTCCAGAGAAGGGGTTGGTCCTGGCTATAAGATTCTATGGGTAGGATGCTCACCAACAAATTTCTTAAGGAAAATGAGAACCCAACAGGAAAGAGAAAATAGGACAACTGATCATCTCCCTCCCTCCATCCTTATGTCCTTCACTCTGTGTTCATTTCATAAAGCATTTCCTGATGACCTAGTACTGTGAGAGAGGTAAAAAAAAAAAAAGGATAAGGCAGAATGCCCCCTAAGAATTTAGAGTCTAAATGGGGAGATGATAAATATAAATACAGGAAGACCTAAAGAATAGAAAAGATTCAAGTATAAAATTATGAAACAGAATCCCTCCTTTCTGTGAATACTCATAGAACTCTGTGTGCATTTCTCATCATATATGTGTTGGTAAAAGTTTTACAATCAGCTAAAAAAATATACATACTTTTGTGTTTTACTCGCATTCTTAACATTCAATCCATCACTTTCTTTAGTCCAGACAATCAACCAAACAATAAAGAAAACCCTGATTTGTAATCTGTCAGTTCCTGAGGTGTAAATTTTCACACTGAAAACCTAACAATTAATGCTTGGGTGTGAGCTGGCTCTAACATGCCTCAGTCTCCAACGCATCTTCACCCAGACTCAGAGAATTTCAGGTTTGACTGGGACCTCAACAGCTACTTGGTCAAATGCATCCCTGAAGAAAAATCCCTTCTACAAAATACTTCAATGGATATGTAGCCTCTGCTTGAAGACCTCCAAAGAAAAGATCATGAATACTCTACATCGAGTTTGAATGTGTGTGTGTATACATCTTCTTTCCTGTTCAATAGCAAAGCTCCTAAAGGCAGAGACCATGTTTTATCTGACTATGTCTACCCTTCAGCATTTGGTATAGATTCTCACACATATTCATTACTTTAGAAATATTTTTTAAGGAAAATACACGGGATGGGGGTGGAGACAAGATGGAAGAGTGCTAGCTGGTTCTCAACTGATCTCTCCCAATATTCCCTTCCAAATAACTTTTAAATAACACCTCAAATCAAATTTTGGAGTGGCAGAGCCAACAAAAGGTCAGAGGGAGACGTTTTACCAGCCCAAGACAATTTAGACGGTCTGTAAGAGAAGTCTATATAATGCTGGACTGGGCCCAGGCCCAGAGCTTGGTATGAGTACTGGCTGTGGGCCTTAGAGGTGACTGTGAGAGAAGCCACAGCTCCAGGAGCTATCAGTTCAGAGATGAGAAGGAGGTTGAATAACTGGTCAGAAAAAAATTACAGATCCCTCTTTGCTGGCACTGGGTGCAGCTGGCACTAATTGGCAACTCCTACTGTAATGGGTCACAGTTTCAGGGTGGAGAGGAACTCTTGTGATCAGTTGCAAGCAAGTAGAGTCCCTGATTACAGTCCCAGAGCCAAGAGGAGCACTGACCAGAGTATTGACCAGGAGAGCAGTAACCACACCT
Source organism: Petaurus breviceps papuanus (assembly GCF_028583685.1). NCBI lineage: Eukaryota > Metazoa > Chordata > Mammalia > Diprotodontia > Petauridae > Petaurus > Petaurus breviceps. The sequence goes on from NW_027187340.1 coordinate 1,608,446, forward strand.
CTCCCAGGATAACACCACCTTAGAAGCAATAAAAACTTCCAGACCCCCAGAACTAGCTCTGAAAATAGCAGCATGAAAAAGTCTGAAGCTTGGCAAAGTGCCTCCCCACTCACAAGTGAGCCTAACTTTAACATAAAGTTGAGAATGAAGAAATAGACTTGGAAAAAAACAACAGAAAAATAACTTGACATAAAAAGCTACTATGGTGGCAGGGAAGACCAAGACATAAACCTAGAAGAAGCCAACAATCTGAAAGCAGCTACAAGCAAAACCTCAAAGAAAAATGCTAATTGGATCTAAGGCCTACAATAATTCCTAGAAAAGTTAAAGAAAGAGATAAGAGTGATAAAGAAAAAGTTGGGGAGAAATGAGAAAAAAATGCTTTTCACAAAAGATTGTGTAAAAAGGATTAACTACTTGATAAAAGAGGTATAAAAAATACTGAAGAAAAATATCATCTTAAAAACAAAATTGGCACAATGGTAAAAGAAGAGGCACAAAAATTCACTAAAGAAAAAAACTCCTTAAAAAGTAGAATTGGCCAAAAGGGAAAAAAAAATACAAAAGCTCAGTAAAGGAAATAGTTTTGTAAAAATTAGAATTGGGCAAGTGGAAGCTAATGAATCCATGAGACTGCAAGAAACAATGAAACAAAGTCAAAAGAATGAAAAATAGAAGAAAATGTGAAATATCTCATTGGAAAAACAACTGGCCTGGAAAATGGACTGAGGAGAGATAATGTAAGAATTATTGGACTACCAGAAAGCCATGATAAAAAAAAGAGCCTAGACATCATATTTCAAGAAAGTATAATGGAAAACTGCCCCAATATTTTTGATCTAGAGGGTAAAATAGAAATTGAAATAATTCACTAATCACCACGTGAAAGGGACCTCAAAATGAAAACTCCCAACAAGAAGATGAAAAAGGAGGAGGAAGAGGAGGAAAAGAAAGAGAAGGAGAAGGACAATTAATCTGCAAAGACAGAGGGCACAGATGTGAGTTGATTATGTTGGGCTGATCTCAAAAAAAAAAGAATCTAGGGGTGAGAAAGAAGGATGCACTGGAAGAAGGGGGAAGGGAGTGGTAGAATGGGGAAATTTTTCTCATATAAAGGAGGCATGCAAGGAAAAGATTTTATAGTAGAAGGGGAAGGAAATAGGGGGAGGGTGTCAGGCAATGCTTGAACCTCACTTTCATCAGAATTGGCCCAAAAATGGAAAAAGTATACATATATATGCATTTATATGTTTACACACAGAGTTGGGTATAGAAATCTAGAGTTAGGAGAGGAAGGAGATATGGGGAGAGGAGAATGATATGAAGAAGGGGAGACTGGAAGAGGCAGTGGTCAGAAGCAAGAGACTTTGAGAAGGGACAGGATAAAAAGAGAGAGAGAAGGATAAACAGGAAAATGGTATGGAGAAAAATGCATAGTTAGTGATCATAACTGTGATTATAAATGAGATGAGCTAATCCATTAAAAGGAAGCAGTTATCAGAAGGGATTGGAAACCTGAATTCAACAATATGTTGTGTACAAGAAACATACTTGGGACAGAAAGACATACACAGAGTTGAAATGAAAGGTTGGCGCAGAGATTTTATGCTTCAGCTGAAGTGAAGAGGGTTAGGGGGCAATCATGATCTTAGACAAAGCAAAAGCCAAATTAGACCTAATTGAAACAGGGAAACTACATTTTACTGAAAGGTACCACAGATAAGGAAATAATATCAAAAAATTTCACAGCAAGTTTCTCTGGTAAAGACTTCATTTCTCAAATATGTGGGGAACTGAGTCAAATTTATAAAAAGAAGAGCCATTCCTCAATGGATATGAATGGGCAGTTTTCAGAAGAAGAAATCAAGGCTATCTCTATTAAATGATCTAAATTATTATTGATTATCAGCCAATGGCAAATTAAAACAACTCTGAGGTGCCACCTCACACCTAAATGACAAATGCTGGAGGGGATGATGGAAAATAGGTACATTGATGAATTTTTGATGGAGTACTAAACTGGTCTAACCATTCTGAAGAACAATCTGGAACTACACCAAAAGGGCTATAAAACTGTGCATTCCCTTTGATATAGCAATATCACTACTAAGTCTGATCCCCAAAGAGACCAAAAAAAAAAAGAAAAGGACTTATATGTACAAAAACATTTAAAGCAACTCTTTTTGTGGTGGCAAAAAAAAATGGAAACAGAAGTGGAAAATGTTCATCAATTGGGGAATGTCTGAACAAGTTGTGGCATATGATTGTGATGGAGCACTATTGTACTATGAGAAATGATGAAGGGAGTGGTTTTAGAAAAAAAAATGTTAAGACCCTTATGAACTGATGCAAAGGGAAGTGAGAAGAACCAGGAGCTCACTGTATACAGTAACAGCAATACAAAGATGATCAACAATGAAAGACTTGATGATCTGATCAATATAATGATCCAAGACAATTCCAAGGAAATAATGATTTTTAAATGTAATCTGCCTCCAGAGAGAGAATTAATGACCTCTGAATGCAAAGTGAATTGTAATTTTTTTGCTTTCTTTATTGGGGGTGGGTAAGGTTAGGTGATATGGCTAATGGAAATGTTTTGCATGATTTCATATGCATAATTGACATCATATTTCTTGATTTCTCACTGGTAAGGGAGGGGTGGGAGAAAGAGAGAGAATGTGAAACTCAAAATGTAAAAAGAAAAATGTTTTAAATAAATAATAAATATGTTTAAAAGAAAAATAAGTAAATAAAATGAAATTTTAAAAAAGATTACACGAGATAGAGGAGTTCAAAGAAAAGGCAGAGATGTAATTCATTATAGTGGCTTCTTATTGCCTCCAGAAGCAAATACAAAAGTATCTGACATTTAAAAATCTTCATGACCTATTCCAATCCTATCTTTCCAGTCTTCTTACACCATATACTCTTCATTCCAGTGACGCTGGCCTCCTGGTTGTTCCAGGAACAAGTTATCCCATCTCTTGGTTCCTGGAATTCTCTCTGGCTGTCCTCCATTCCTGGAATGCCCTCCCTCTTCCATCCCAACTACTGATCTCCCTGGTTTCCTTTAAGTCCCAACTAAAATCCCATCTTCCACAGGCAGAACTTCCAATCACTCTTAATTCCAGTGACTTTTCTCTTCAAATTATTTCCTATTTATTCTGTATATAGCTTGCTTTGTATATATTTATTTGCAATATTGTCCTTTCCATTAGACTGTAAGCTTCTTGAGGTCAGGGCTATCTTTTGCCTCTTTTTGTATCCCCAGTGCTTACCACAGTGCCTGACAGTCAGCTCTTAATGAATGTTTATTGAATTGAATTGAATTGAAATGATAGTTGCCTTCATAAGAAAGGAAGTTTTGAAGTGCAGAATATTATTTCCCTGTAAAGATAGACTGGTAGAATATCAGCAGAGGAGGGAACATTTGAGTTCAACAGGATAGCTTCACAAGCACCAGATGAAAGAGATTTCCCTTGGCAAGAGTTTGCATGATAAAACCCAAGGGTTTTAGGAGATTATAAAGTCAATAGGATTCAATAGTTCAACCTAGTGGCTGCAGAAGCTAATGAGATCTTGGGCTGACTTAAGAGAGAAATAGCAATCAAAATAAGGAAGGCAACAACCTTGCTGTGTTCTGTTCTGAACAGACCATCCCTGGAATAACATATTTATGGCCACAATATTTTAAGAAGAATATCATCAAATTGGAAAGAATCCAGAGAAGGAAAATCAGGATTATGAGAGAGCATTGTAGAGAGAGTTGTGCTGGTAAATATTTAACTTTAATTTAATTAGTTAATTATAAAATATTTAAATATTAAACCAGTTCTCTGAGAAAAAAATGTAGCCCAACACACTTTTAAACATAGTTCGCATTATTAACATTTTCTCCATCACTTTCATAAGTCTAGATAATCAACAAAACAATAAATTCACTTGTAGCATTTGCCAATTTTCAGTGTTAATGGTTCCACTAAAAGTTGAACAATCAGCCCTCGAGATATAGGTCAAGTCAGTTCCAGCATACCACTGACTATGGACCATAGGGATAAGAAAATGGTTCACTATAGGGAATTCCCAAGTGAGGTAACTCATTTCACCAACGCAGGTAAGCATCTACTTTGCAACTTGTAGTCTTGGACAGGTTCATCACCCCTGGTCTTGGACATTTGCCTAAAATGCTGGGAAGTTCACTGACTTAGCCACAGTCACACAGCCACTATATGCTTGAGGCCAAACTTAAACCCAGTTCTTGATAGCTCAAAATCTGGTGAAAGAAATAAAGGTGTTTTACAAGAAAAAAAAAGAGTTAGAACATATACTGGGTATTTTAATGGTGGTCATGTTAGATGAGATTTCAGATTTGCCCTGCTTAATGATAGGGGGTAGAAGCAGGAGAGATGAGGTGGAAGTTCTAGCACAGAAAATTTTCACTTGATGTAAAGATAGAATTCCTAGTTATCAGAGAGCACCGAAAGCGGAACGAGCTACCTCAGCAGGTTGTGAGTTTTGACTCACTTGATGTCTTCAGGCATAAGGTAGTTGACCACTTTTTGGCTCCAGCACCTCTCACGGTGTCTGGCATATAGTGGTACTTAATAAATGTTTATTGGTTGATTGGATCTGTTGTAGCAAAGAGGTACCTGTTCAGGTATGGGTCGGACTAGCCAGGCTCCAAAGTTTCCTTCAATAGTGTTGTATTGTGAACAGTACCAGCAAAGGCATGGAAGTAGAAATAAGTATGGCCCAAGGGTATAGCAAGAGGCTGTGTGAGATATGGAATGAAATGAATGCTAGACTTGGAGGAAGGATGACCTAAGTTCCAGGCCTGCCTCTGATACTTACTAGCTCTGTGACCCTATGAAATTCACTAAGCCTCAGGTGACCTCGGTGGACTTATAGTAAGGGTATACTGGTAAATATTTAACAACTGGATCTCCAAAAAAGGTCTTAATATACATAGGGAATATTTTAAGCATATTCTACATTTTAAATGTTTTCTCCATCATTTTCTTAAATTTAAGACAATCATAAAAACAATAAACCAAGGCCCGATTTGAAGTATTTGCTGATTTCCAAAGCATAAATACTCACACAAAAATTTAACAATCTGTTTGATTTAGTTCCAGCTGGCTCCAGCATACCCTTGTTTATGGCAATCATTGATATGTGGTTACATTGACCATATTTTCTGAACTAAAGATGAGAGACACATATTCAGGTAAAGGATATTCCTTTTGCAAAGTCTCTTTAAAAATGTTTTTCTTTGCTTGACCTCAAGAATCTTCAAAAAACCCCTGCTTGTAGTATGTGGAGTTACAAGACGGACAAAGAAATAGCAGGGAAATCCGACAAGAGTTGAGGGAAATGAGAGAAGGTCAGGACAACAGAGCCAGCTGGTAGAAGACACCAAACAAAGGCAGCCACCATTGCTGCTCTGTCTAAAATTTGAGCTCATGGATCCCAGTGTTGAGGAATGTAGCTTAAATCCTTGGAGATGGCTATTGCTTTTTATCAACAGAGTGAGATTCGAAGGAGCACCTCTACAGAGATATAAATCTGTTCCCATTGAGATGCTGTAATGTAACACCAAGTTAAGGTAACTTCCCAAGGTTCAAAATACCAGCATAGGTGCTCTCCATTTTATTCAGTGACAAACCAAGAAGAGAGAAGATCAAAACATGACATCATTCAAAATACAGCATTTACTAAGTGTGATTAAATAATCTCCAAGCACTACCCCACCCCAGGACCTTCCAATCATTCAATCAATTACAAAGTCCCAGTTCTAAATACTTCTCCACCCCTAGGCTATACCTTCATTTAGTCCACCACAAAGTCCCTCTTCTCAAATGGAGATTAGTTTCCAAACATAAGTAAAGTACATTCATTTGTTGAACCACAGAACACAAAAAGGTCAAAAGTTCCCCACCCCTGGATCACAACTGAATCTACCCCAGAGTTACATCAAGTTTAAGCACAGCACTTAATACCCAAATGGAGGTCTTTTCTTCATCTTAACACGAGGCAAGTTCTCAGCAATCTTAGTTCCTGGGGAGACAAGGCCCAGCAAGGCCACAAGATACATTGCCAATCCCTTCATTAATTCATCTTCTGTCTGTAGAACAGTCCTAGAACCCCTGAAAACATTAGCAAAACCCTCTCCTAGGATTTCTGTAAACATACAACAAGAAAATCCTTCTTCAGGGCTTCTGAACCAACAGAAAGGTTCCCAGACCCCTGCAACAACAGCACTGTCCTTCACCAGTGGACAGTATTCACTCTGTCTGCAGGACAGTCTCCAGACCCCTGCAACAACAGCACTGTCCTTCACCAGTGGACAGTATTCACTCTCTGTCTGCAGGACAGTCTCAGGGCTTCTTAACCAAAAGCCAGGTTCCAGGACTTCTTCAACAACAGGACTGTCTTTCACCAGTGGACAAATCTGGCAAAAGAACATCAAAACAGACAGACAAAGTACCAGCAAAACAGCCATGTCTCCTCAGTCCTTGGCAGCTCAGGGGGCAGGTCTCAAAAGTCCAGGGCAATTCAAAGCGGCCACCAGCAATTCTCTTAGTCTCTCTCTCTCCACGAGGTGCTGCTTTCAAAAAAAAAAGATCTTCTGCCTCTCTCTTGTCTCTCCAAATCTATATCACAGCTCCTCCCAGTTCAGGACTCTCTTTTCACATCAACAAGTCCATCCCACAGGTGGGATTAACAAGCTCTGGGTTTTAACACAATCAATTTGAAAAACCAAGCCAATACAGGGGAATCTTTAAATGCCATTACTATCACAGATGCCACCCTTAAGGATCAAACCTTTTAAAAATTAAAACATCAAATACCAAGACCCCAGTGAGACCCTAGCATGTACATTGCAGAAGCATCCAGAGCAGAGAATTAGGATGGGACTAGATACACAAGGTTTAGTATGGTTCTTAAGACACCACACCAACCGGAAAACACTTTTCTGAGGCAAAGTGTGTTGAAATTCTATCCTAAGAATCCTTTCTGTGTTCCAAAGCTCCCCTTATTAAAATTCTGGCCAAGGTTCCTCTCCTCTTCTCCCACAGGTACCATCCTTCCTCCAGACACTATAGTAACAACCGCTCTTTGACCAAGATTGAACACAATGACCAGATTTTTGTAGAGGATAATTAACAGCCAACAGTAAGTCTTCAGATTATTCAATGGAGTATGAATGAGTTATGAAAATTCCCTTGACTGGGGAAATAACAAGCCATAACACTGCTTACACATCATGTCTTACCTTTCACTTGGCCTTATATTTATGGATTTTATGGAATGAAAAAATCAAGCTGCAAGTTAAGGATGTGATAAGTTGGATATCTGCAAGACCAGTGATAGAAATTCAGGCTCAAGTGTTTATTGTTCAAGATTTCATTCAACCTCTGTTACTTTTAGGAAATGATTGTGAGAATTATTCACTTGCTTATTTTCACTGGTTCCAGATTTCAAGTGACTACTCAGCCTGGAAAATTACTTTATTGGTCAGAGTGACAGGTTTTGATCTTGAGCAGAAACGGTCTGGGGAAAGTTCCCATGGGGAGTTTTTAAGATCCCTAGATGTATTCTAGGGCATGTGTCAGAGCAATGATGAAATTCTCTATATGTTTTAGTTACTTGGATCATAAACTGTATTTCTGAGTGGCAGACATCTACTGAGTGCCTTTCATTTCTAGCTACATCTCCAATGTCACCTCTCCATCTGTGCTGCCTTGAGCCTTCTTTCTCCCTCTCGACCTCCTGCCTGCTCTTTCTGCTGGTTATAGCTCGACCTCTCACTCAGCACCATACGTGTTAGACTCCTCTGATGCCTGGCTCACAGTAGAAAGACAGGGTCATATTGCTGAAAGGAGCGAGAATGTCCACATGAGAAGTATACTACTGCTTTCACATCTTTTGCTAAAAATGGCTCCCTTTTTTCTTAATAACAACTCTACTTGTTCAAGAAAGTATTGATTGTGATTTAGAAGGAATAATAAAAAGGATAGTCATAATGCTCCAGCATTTGTCAGTCAACAGATAACAAATACTAATGTACTATACCTTGCATAAACACTACTAGTAATGTGTTCAGGAACCTTTTGGAAGAGAAGGAACAAAGAACCAACATTTTAAAATCGCTTCTTAGCAAAAAGGCGGTTGTGGTTTTAGCTAACAAAAAATATTTTTCTCCTTTGAATCAATATAATTCTGAGTGCTACACATATTAGGTATTGAAATGTTAGGTTGATATTGACTATATCAAGTTATTTGTTTTCCTGCTTTCTCCAAGAGTTTTAGGCCTAAAGTCTGGTTTATAACCAAACATATTATGTTAGTGTAGGCAAAGGAAAGGGACAATAGGTGGTGCAGTGAATGAAACACAGGACCTGGAGTCAAAAGAACTGAGTTCAAGTGGCCTCAGACATTTACTAGCTGTGTTACTCTGGGAAAGTCACTTAACCCTGTTTGCCTCAGTTTCCTCATCTGTAAAATTATCTGGAGAATGAAATGGCAAATTATTCCAGTATATTTGCCAAGAAAACCCCAAATGGGGTCATGAAGAATCAGACACAACTGTAATGACTAAACAATACAAAGGAAGTGGATGGTTTATTCCATTGTGAACACAAAGATGTTTCTTGTAGCTCCTTCATCTCTTGGTGCTTAGAATAAAAATGCCTCTCTTGACTACCTGATGCAAAGTATTCCCATGAACTAGAGCCCTTCTGGTGAGGTTTAGGGATAGCCCAAGCCAACAGTAAACTATTAGAGTTTGATACCATAAAAGTACAGACACCTGATGAGACCAGAGAAAGTTCCTGCAAAGATCAGTGGGCCTTTGTGCCAAAGCAGATCCAGACTTGTACATATGCATTTCCCAGGGAGGTCATTTCCATCAGGTTTTTCTTTTCCCCTTTAGTCTAGTAGCTTTTCTTAAGGCCAATGGACTCTCTCTTTAAGGGTAGAGCTCCTCCTCCTTGCCCTACAACACACACACATATCCAGATTGTGGGCATGCTAGCCTCTCCCTTGGCACTCACTTTATCCCATGTGGAGACATCAGGGGCTGAAAATTCTGCCACTCTTGATCTTACTGGGTTCCCTCCTCATTGCTCCCCCAATTCCAATATTTCTACATGGTAATGGAATGCAAAACTATATTGTGTTTTAAGCACTGAATTAACCAGCCTTCATACCCACTCTTTCTACCCTCCCACAAATCCAGCCTCTTGTCCTTTATTCTAGGAATTCTACCAGAAATAGATCCCATCTTGGCCACACCCTCTCTTATATTCTCACAAACTCTATCTGACCCACCTCATGATGTTTCTCTAGCTTTCTCTTGCAATCTCCATTGGGAGGAGTAGTTACTGCACTAGACCTGGAGTCGGGGAGACCTGAGTTCAAATCCAGACTCAGACACTTGATAGCTATGAGACCCTGGGCAAGTCAATTAACTTTGGCCTGCCTCAGTTTCCTCATCTGTAAAATAGAAATAATAGTAGCACCTACCTCTCAGGGTGGTTGTGAGAATCAAAGGAGATTCTATTCCCAAAGAGCTCTGCTAACCTTAAAATCATTATATAGATAAATGCAAGCTATCATTACTTTACTCATTCAATAATTGTTACTGTCTTATCACTAACACACCAGAGGCTAGATCTCATTACCGCTGTGCAAAGCCCACTCAATCACCAAAGTCAAAGGAATAGGTTGTGTCAATGCTCTTTAGAGAGTATGCTGATGTACTGAACAGCTGAGGGCAGCTGCCTGCCCCTGCCACCACCTCCCGACACAAATGAGTCTTTTCAACTTGCATGGCCCCATAGCCCAACACGTGGGCCTAACTGGGAGAGAGACCATAAGCAGCAGGTCTAGAAGAGAGCACAGAAGAGCCCTGGGGGGTTAGAGCTCTTCTAATTCAAAACCCTCATCTTATAATATAAGGGACTGTGTTGCTACCCAAGCCAGGATTGGTTGGGACTGCATATCAATAAACCAAGTGATGCTGATTGTAATAATAACCACGATGGCGACAATAACATCGAATACTTACATAGCACCTACTGTGTGCCAGGAGCTCTGCCAAGCAGAGTCTTTTCTCATTTGATGCTCACAACAATCCTGGGATGCATGTGCTATTATTATCCCCATTTTATAGATGGGGCTAACTGAGGTGTCACACAGCCAGGAAGTGTCTGAAGCTGCATTTGAACTCGGGTCTTCCTGACTCGAGGCCCAGTACTTTAATCACCACACTGTCTCAGTCCGCTTAGGCCTGATGACAAGCACAGGATTGGGTGCGGAGCTGTCCAGAGATCCTGGTAGAGGTGCTGAGACCAGAAAAAAGTCACCAGCCAAATGTGTCGAGAGATGGGATACGTATAACATGTACTTTCTGCATATACATCACACATTTGTGACATATGTGTTTAATTTTCCCTCCTGTTATATTTCTTTATATGCTAAATAAAATGCTATGCTTATATTATTGTCATATGTGCACTTTTGTTTTTCTGCCTGTGACCTATATGGTAAGTTCCTGCATGCAATTCTGTTGTGAGATGGTTATGTTACAAATGGCATGAGACTTGTGTTCTGGGTCTAATATAAGCAATGTTGTCATATATGCTTTTGGTTATGTGCTATGGGTTATGTTGTTACATGTGTTCATGATTGCTGCATGCAAGCATGTGAATACCATGTGTCCTGTACCATATAGTGGAAACATTTACATAAAACTCATATGCCCATTTATGTTGCTTGTCTGTTCATGGATTTTCAAATGTACCTCTAGTAATTTACTGGGATTATTAACATTTTACTGAGGAGAGAATGTCATGGAATGGATCACTACCCAATGAGATTGGGGAAATTTAGACCCAGAGATGTCAGTGACTTGCCCAAGGTCACATGGAAAGTAAGAGATAATGATTTCCCCCATCCCCACCCATTACAACCATGCAAATCTCATTTCATTTATTGCCCCTACTAAACGCACTCAGCTTCTTGCTCCTAAGAGATTTCCTCACTGATCTAACATAGGAAGGGTAGAGGGTCAAATGTGTCTGTTTTTGTATAGGAGTGTGGGGGTGGGTAAGGGTTAAGAATAGGTTTTGCATTTTTTAATATAATAAGGCATCTCTGCTAACATCTAACAGAATGCTCTTCTGCACATGGTTGGTTCTTAGGAAATGTTTATTAAATTGATTTGAATTCTTTCCTGGAGTCATGGTCTTTGTGGTACTACCACTGCAGAGCTCCGTTCGGTCAGGGATGTCCCAAGAACTGAGTCGTGACAGACTCACCCTGGCTCTGGGGTGATCAGAACACACAGGAGAGCAATCAGGCACTTGTCCAGTGACCTACAGAAAAGCCTGAGCTTTTGCCAGTGTCCTGTAGGGAAAAAGGAGAATCAGCCGTGGCCTTCCAAGCCTTAGGAGAAAGGGAATTTTCCCAGGCTGCTTTCTGGAGATTCTCCAGCTCTGGGTTTGGCAATGTTCCAGCCTGGCCCCTGAGCCAGTAGGGATGAGGGTGGGAATGGGTACTTTCTCATTCCTCACACAGACTCAAGGCAAGGGGTTGGGGGAGAGGGGCCATGATTCTTTTGACCTTGGACACAGACAGATCAAAAGATGCACTGAGGAAGCACAGGAAAATTACACAAGGAAAATTCAAGTGAGGAAAGTGATTCACACAGTCAAGGCTGACGTTGGCAAAGTTTGTCTTGACTGTACCCCTCTTCCCCCAACCCCAGACCCCAGCAGACACCCATCCCTTGCTATTTAATATCCTCTATCTGAGGGGCTCCACCCAGGCCAGATTTTCTAGCACCTTCTGCTCCCAATTTTTTCCAATCCACACCTCTTCTTCACCCTTCATCAAACCCTACATAGGATAGGGATGTTGGAAAATGTCATTTCCCCCCCCACACACACACACACCCCTTAGGTCTCAGTTCTTACTAGATGAAAAGAGGTAGTGATTTTTATTATTAATACTAATAAATTGCATCTGCATAGCACTTTACAGTGCCTATAACTTTTTCAATTTCATTGACTTATTTGATCCTCACCCAGATCTGTGATAAATTATCTCCATTTAACAGATAAGGAAATTACAGTCTGAAAGACTGTTTAAATCCAACCTCAGACACTTACCAGCTGTGTGAACTAGGGCAAATCACTTAACCTCCATCTGCCTCAGTTTCCTCATCTGTAAAATGGGGAAAATAATAGTACCTACCTCACAGGATTGTTGTGATAATCAAATGAGATATTTGTAAAGCACAGTGTCTGGCACATAGGAAGTGCTGTATAAATGTTAGCTATTATTAAATGGCTTGTCCGAGTTCAAACAGTCTGATTCAAACCCAGGTCTTCTGATTTAATTCCAGGGTTCTTTCCATTACATCACATTATATCACTTCTTTGGCTAGTCAGATTAATTAATCCCTGCTAAAGAATAGTGAACAGGGGGCAGCTAGGTGGCGCAGTGAATAGAGCACTGGCCCTGAAGTCAGGAGGACTTGAGTTCAAGTTCGGTCTCAGACACTTAACGCTTCCTAGCTGTGTAACCTTGGGCAACTCACCTAACCCCAACTGCTCTGCCTTCCCCCCTCCAAAAATATTTTTAAAAAAGACAAAAATAAAAAAATAAAGAATAGTGACCCAGGAGTCAGGAAACATGGGTTCTAGTCCCCCAGTGCCCACTTACAAGTCACGACCTCATGTATATTCTCTACTTCTCTGGATATTCAATTACCTCACCTACATAACTAGACGGTTTGGGCTTCGCGATCTCTAAGGTCTTTTACACGTCCAAAATCCTAGGATTCTACCTGATACGTTCCTCCTCTCGCATAGCACATGATTTTGTTGTTCAGTAATTTTTTCAGTTATGTCCAACTCTTTGTGACCCTATTTGGGGTTTTCTTGGCAAAGACACTGGAATGGTTTGCCATTTCCTTCTCCAGCTCATTTTTACAGATGAGGAAACTGAGGCAGAGTTAAGTGACTTGCCCAGGGTCACACAGCTAGTGAGTGCCTGAGGTCAAATTTGAACTCAGGAGGATGAATCTTCCTAAGTCCACTATGGTGCCACCTAGTTGCCTAGCACATGATACCTCACTCCAGTTAAGATGGTGTCTCTAAAAGGTGACTTTAATTTCAGGTACCATGATGGAATGAGACACATAGGAATGACGGAAAATTCCAAACAAGAGCTCTTTTAACATCCAGAAGCCCCAGAGTGTGCCAGAGAATAGGAAAAGTATCTTGTACATTTGCAACATTTTATTAATTGCCTTGTTCCACAAGTAGAAATTTATTATCCTCCAATGGCCTCAAGACAACTTGTAGACAGTTACAAAAGGTAACATGGTTATCTGTATCACTAGTGTTATTTTCATATTTGAGACACAGACTGATCTGGGAGCTATGCCAGCATTCCCATAGTCCAACTTCCAAGAAAGGCAGTATGGATGTGGTTAAAACAAACAAAACACCAGGCTTGGAGTTAGTATAGGTTTGAATTCTCTCTCTGCCATTTAATACCAATGTGATCTCAGAGAAGTGATTTAATTTTCTGTGCTTCAGTTTCCTCACCTGTAGAGTGAGAAGGTGTTGGACTAGATCACTTCTAAGGTCTTTTCCAACTCTGTGCCTGTGATCTGACAATCCTCCATTTCAGAGATATAGAAACTGAAGCATAGGGGATGGAACTGACTTGCCTAGGGTCACACAGATAAAAGTAGCTGACCTGGGATTCAAAACTAGGTCCTCTGCCTCCCAATGAAATGGCCTATTCTCCAAAACTATGCTCCTTTAAGTATGTTTAAAATGCTAATTTTATAAGCAAGATGAAACATAAAGCGTCATGTGTACTTATGTGATTAAAGTATCTTGAGAGCTATAAAGTGTGTTGATTTTTCCAAAATTCCTACTCCCTTTTTATCATGGTAGGGGGTGGGAGGAGAGGAGCAGTGAGAGAAGGCTATGGTTCTCCACCATGAATACACATTTTTTGAAAGATTTTAATTCTCAGGCAATACAAGCACGTTCTTGGGGGGGGGGGCAGAGGAAGGTGTTGAGATATAGAAATAAAAGTTCCTGGCCTCAAGTGCTTACAGTCTAGTTGTAAGGAGATAAAATATATATGTAAAAATCTAGTAAAAATAATGAGATTTCCTATGAGTGGTTAACAAACCTCATATCTGGACTATTGAAATAACCTACTGATGAGTCTACCCACCTCAAATCTCTCCCCACTACAATCCATACTCTATATGGCCACCAAAATGATTTTCCTAAAGGTTTATTAGTTCAACCATGTCACTCCCTTACTCAATAAACTGCAGTGATTCCCTACCACTTCCAAGATCAAATACAAAATCCTCTGGCATTCAAAGCCCTTCATAACCTTTCCAGTGACCTTACTCCCCACCACATATTCTTTGAACTAATGCCTGTTTGAACTAATGGTTGTTCCAGGAACAAGACTCTACATCTCTCCACACTAGGTATTCTCTCTGGCTGTCCCCCATGCTTGGAATGTTCTCCTTCCTCAACTCAGTCTCCTGACTCCTCTGGTTTCCTTTAAGTCCCAACTAAAATTCCATCTTTTACAGGAAGCCTTTCCCAACTCTTGTGAATTCTACTGCCTTTCCTGTTAATTATTTCCTCTTTATCCTGTATCTAGCTTGTTCTGTATGTATTTATTTGCATGCTGTCTCTCACATTAGATTGTAAGCTCCTTAAGGTCATGTTTAGGACTATTTTTGCCTCTTTTTGTATTCTCAGTGCTTTGCACAGTGCCTGGCCCAAAATAATTAATGTTGATTGATTAAACTTAAGTATAGCACAAACTTTGATGTAGCTGGAGGAGGGTGTGAGGCTGACAAATTTGAGCAGCTTGGCCTCACTTAAATTCAGTTCATTAGAAAGTCAAGACATAACCCATTCAATGTTATTGGTCCCCTTTGAGAATGAAGTATAGTATGCAAGTCCAAAGGTGGGAAGGACACTGTAGACTAACACGGTGAGGGAAGGTTTCACAGATGAAGCGGCAGGGTGCACGAGGGGCAGCTTCAGCTGAACTTTGCTGAAAATAATAATAATACCTAGCACATATAAAGCAAGGTACTTTGCTTCGATTATCGCATTTGATCTTCACAACTACCTTTGGAGGTAGGCGCTATTATTACTGAGGCAGAAAAGGAAGTTAAATGACTTGCCCAGAGTCAGTGGCTCATAAATGTCTGCAGCCACACATTAACACGGGTCTTCCTGAGTTTTTTTCCTAGCTGCCTTTCCAAGGGGGAGGGGAGTCCTTGCCAGTAAGGACAAAGTTACATTCTGTTATAATAACACAATAGCTGATATACATGGCATTTTAAGGTCTGCAAAGTTATATATATATAAAAATATAAAAAATTGAATTTAGATATACATACATACATATATATAAGGTGAGGTAACTGAGGTTTTATATATATATATACACATTACCTCAGTTGATCCTTACTGGAGCTTTATAAGGTTATTCATTATTATTGAGTTTTATCTTCATTTACCAATATAGAAACATACACAGAGAGATTCAGTGACTTGGGTCAAGCCATTGTAATAAGTGGCAGAAATGGAGTTTGAAACCAAGTCTAGTCTACTTTTCACTACTCTACTACAGGAAAGGTTTCCAGGAGTGGAGAACCTGGGCCTCGAAGTCACATGTGGCCCTCTAGGTCCTCAAGTACAGTCCTTTGACTGAATCCAAACTTCACAGAACAAATTCCGTTAATAAAAGGATTTGTTCTGTAAAACTTGGATTCAGTCAAAAGGACCCAGAAGGCCACATGTGACCTTGAGGCCACAGGTTCCCTGCCCCTGGAAGCCAAGTTTGGGGATTATAGTTAATACACTAATTCAGCTGGAAGACTATATATGAATTATAGTATTTTTATATGTTGGATTCTTCCCTCCCTCAGTAGAACATAAGCTCCCTGAGGGCAGGGGATTAAGTGCCTTGATTGTAGGCACTTAATAATGTTTTTTGAATTAGAGTGAATGGAAAATTAGCTTGGGTTGGAGGGAGGAACATAATCAAAATGGCATTTTAAGAAGATTAACTTGTCAGCAGAGTGCAAGATGAATTGGAAGGCATTGAGTGATGGGGAGTAGAAGCAAAGAGACACTGGGGAGGCTATCAGTAATAAGTAATGTTGGTTCCACAGTAGGTAAAGCCTGGACTCAATGAGACCTGAATTCAAATCCAGCCTCAGACACCTACTAGCTATGTGACCCCAGGCAAGTAATTTGACTTCTGCTTGTCTCAGTTTCCTTATCCATAAAACAAGAATAATAATAACACCTACCTCCTTGGGTTGTTGTAAGAATCAAATGAAATAATATTAAAAAACAAAAAAAAAAACTATTAGCACAGCGCCTGGAATACAGTAGGTGCTATATAAATGCTTATTCCCTCCCCTCTCCGATATGGGACTAATGGATAGAGCAGAGCACTGGGATTCAGAGGTTTCTACTCTGGGCTCTCTCATTTACTAGTCTAGTGATTTTGAGCCAAAGATTTAGAATCTCTGGACCTCAATCCCCATCTCTGTAAAACAAAGGGGTTAGCTTATACAGCACACAAAGTCCAGTTCTCACTCTCCTAACCCACACTTCAAGTGTCAGGTTGGGTCTGTAGACAGTTATAGGTCTGTAGACAGTTATAGGGGCATGGAAGGGGTTAGAGATGTCTTTCTCTCATATTATAACCCATGAGCTATACATAATACAGCATATTCTCCCCAATATTAATCACCAGTTAATATCTCCCCAATACCAATTGCCAGTTAGTATCATCTCCAGCATCAATTAACCTGTCAATATCTCCTCAATATCAGCTAACCAATTGCCATCTATTAGCTTATACAAAGGGATGTTTCCTAAGAGAGTAGCACAAAGACGTACCTACAAAAATATTCCTTCAAATCAGGGTACATTCTCTCCTCTACATACTGGTTCAGTCCCTGGGAGCTGGTCTCAGATTTAAAGTGGTTTCTACATGCCTTTCCCCTCCCCACCAAGTTCACTCCTGGGTGGGGCCTAGCCAAGGGATGAATCACTCCCTCATTTTGAGGACATGATGTCTCAGTTACTGGGTTGGGTTGCTTCACTGTGGGACTGGGTCGTCAGAGCTGGCTACTCACCAGGCTCTGTTGCTGTGGCTACCGGCAAACTCTTCTTCGAATTCCAGTTGGTGCATCAGTGGTGACTTCTGACCTTTTGAGACTCACAAGGTCATAATCTGGCCCATTCCATCTCCAGTACACATTCATTAAGATCAGGAAAGAATAGATAAACAGGAGTGGAAGAAATGGGGTCATAGCTTTATCAAGGCCCAGGTGGGAAGACAAACCAGCGGCAGGAGCACCTGCCATTGCTACCTGTCTCACTGATGAGGTCCACGGCATTTCTTCCCCCTCACTTGCAAGGACAGAGAAAGAGACACAGAGAGAGACAGAGAGGTGATGGTGGAAGGAGACATATAGACAGAGACAGACAAACAGAGACAGAGAGACACCGAAAGAGATTGGCTTGTGAGCCAATTAAAAGGCTAGAAGGACAGGGTTAGATAATACCTATTAATGTTCTGAGTCAATTGAGGTAAAGGGCCATCCCTCTATCATAAACTTCTAGAAGCAGATATCACAAGTCTCCATGTAGATTAGCAGCAAGCAAGAACACTGCACATTCTCCAAAGATTGGATCCCCAGTGGCCAGTCTCCCCTTAACACAATTAAAGGACCAGGAATAGGGCTGACAGCTGTAATCCCTATTGCTGGGGAGCCTGAGGTTGAGGCCGATGGGTCACTGAGCTCAGGAGTTATCTCAGCTGCAGTAAGGCTAAAACAATCTGTACTGATGTCTGTACTGATAAGGCAAGTCCTACAGAGAACAGAGGGCAAGCAGGCTGCCTGAGAAGGCGCAAACTGGCCCAAGTAGAAATGGAACAGTTCAAAATTTCCATGCTGATCAGAAGTGAGATCTGGCTCATAAATGGCCTCTGCATTTCCAATCTGGGTAATGTAGGGAGACCCAGTCTCATAACAAAAATACTAACTTTTATATAGCACCTACTATGTGTCAGGCATTTGACATTTTAATATCTCCTTTGTCCTCACAACAACCCTGATGGATAGGTACTATTATTATCCCCATTTTACAGTTGAAGAAATTAAGGCAGACTGGAGTTAAGTGATTTGCCTGGGGTCTCATAGCTAGTAAGTATCAAAGACCAAATTTGAACTCGTTTTCCTGACTCTAGGTACAGCATTCTATGCATTGTACCACCTGTTTCAAAACAAAACAAAAAGTAAATGATTGCTAGTGTTCCTTCCATCCCTAAATTCTATGAGACTACGAGTCTACTCCATGGCATGACTAGTCTCAATAGTGAAGACAAAGTAGGAATTGGAAAGAAGGGAGGGAGGCAAGAAACAGTGATATGGTTTGGGGAACCTTTGTCCTCAAGGCCACATGTGACCGTCTAGGTACTTGGGTACTGCCTTTTGACTGAGTCCAAGTTTTACAGAACAAATCCTTGTTTTACAGAACAAATCTTTTTATTAAGAGGATTTGTTCTGTGAAGTTTGGATTCAGTCAAAGGACCACTCTTGAGGACCTAGAGGGCCACATGTGGCCTTGAGGCTGCAAGTTCCCCACCCCTGCTTGGTGTATGGGAGGAGAGAGATACATGGAAAGGGAAGGGTCAAAGATGAATAAATTCTAGTCTGCATAGCAACAGGGAGAAAAAAGAGAAAGTTAAGAGAAGCCAGTTGGGCTGGGCGAGAGGTGATGGTGAGATGAGTTTGGTCATTGATATATCTATAATCCCTAATAAATTATATGTCAAGGTTACAGAGCTGAGGGCATGGAGAACAGAGATTGAAGGTCTCACCCACAGCTTTTCAGTAAGAAGCAGAGCTTAGCTATTAAGGCTCTTCTCATTAGATAGACAAGACCAGTAATAAATGAAAGGTGTATTTTTAAATGAGAACCCCACGTTTGAATAGAATTTGGATACTGAAACTTTCTTATCACCATGCAGCCCCGTTTTGGGTCCCATCTATGCCTCATTCCCTATTTTTATAGCCTTTTACTATTTTCTGAGGGCAGCCAATTTCTGCAATTACCACTCTCTCAAAATTGCTCTCACGAATTAGGGAGTGGGATAGTTCAGTGGATTAAAGTGCTGCATTGGGGCCAGGAGACCTCAGTTCACAATCTTACCTCAGACACTTCAATGTGTGACCCTGGACAAGTTGTTGAATCTCTTTCTGCCTCAGTTTCCTTACCTGTAAATTGAGGATAACAATAGTACCTGCCTCCCAAGGCTTGGGGGAGGATCAAATGAGATATATGTATTTTGCAAACCTTAAGGTGCTACATAAATGCTAGCTCCTATTATTTAACCTGCTTTGTGTGGGGCAGCCTAAATCAACTCTCAACAGCTGCTTACAAGAATCCCACTGAGTTTGTGTTCACTGATGAGAGTGATGGGAGGGAGTTGGGGGAAAAAAAACAAAACCCAAATCCAATTCTCCCCTTCCTCCCAATAAATGAAAAAGAGAATATAAGGTGGTGTGTGCTTTGCTAGGGAATGCCATAAGGTCTCCAGATGGTCAGAGGAAAATAAAAGCCAGTTTCCGACTTTGATGTTGAAAACATGCTACTCAGTCTCTGCTGTTTGACTTCCCAAAATAACCCCCCAGTCGAGTCCCCCAGTGGAGCAGCCCCACTTAAGCCTGGCGGCCATACGTGGAAGGCAGGAGTGGATGGCAGGGTGGAAGGTGCGCATTCCAGAGCAGTGGGGAGCCTCGGCTGTCTCAGCTCCCAGCAGCCCAAGCTAGGGTGACTCAGGCCCGAGAGCCAGAGCCCCACCCACCCTGAGAATGCACCGCCCCCACATGCGCTCCCCACCCTCCCAGCCCCCGGCTCCCCAGCCTGGCTTATCCACTTCAGGGCAAGTTTGCGAAATTCACCCAAGGGAGTCAAGCTCAACGGACGTGCCTCCCTCCAGATCCCACCCCCACCTCGAGTTTCCTTAAACAGGACCTTTGCAAAAAAACAGAGCTGGGTTTGCCAAAGGAGTTGAAGGCTTGTACGCGCACAGTGATTTATTCTGAAAGAGGTGGCTCATGTTTTTAGTAAGCAAAGTTTTTTTCTTTTCTTTCTTTCTTTTTTCACAAGCTCGGCTCTCCCTTTGGGCAAATTAAAACAAAAAAGCAAAAACCACTCTACCCCCACCAAACAAGGGTTGGCAGCAGAAACCCCCAGAATCATTGCAACGTCTTTAAGGGCTGAGCGGATGTGTGGGCACATACTGGGTTTTGCTGAGGCAAACTGGCCAAAGGAAGTGGTGAGCACTGACGAGAGAAAGGGCTGGAAACCCTAGCCGTACCCTTCCCAGCCACTTCTTGGGTGTCCTCTGGGGTCTGAACTGTCTCTGCTCAGCACTGACCTGGACTCTTGATGTATGGACCATCTTCAATCAATCCCCTTTCAAATTGTAAAATGGGTAGAAAATCAGTGATCAGTGAGTCCAACCTACCTATTTTAAAGAGAGGATAAGCCAAGGCCCAGAGACTGGAAGTGACTCACCCAATGGCACAGTCACAGTGTTTTTTGGACTAGATCCCAGGTCTCATGACACCAAGACCAGGACTCCACAATTCTACACTGTCTCCTCCCATGGCCACACCGTGGGTCACGGATTTAGAGTTGGAAGGGACATCAAAAGTTATCTAGTCCAATCCCCTCATTTTCCAGTGGAGGAAATTGGGACCCAAGGAGGTTAAGTTAATGACTTGCTCAGAGTCATATAAATAGTAAGTATAGTGGGCCGTCTCCAACTCAGGATCTGTTTCTATTCCTCTGGGGACCCCTTCTCTAAAAATTAGATAAGCACCAGGTCATGAGTCGAATCCAGAATCACTGAATGCCCTTTCCACTGTACCATATTGCCTTCTGGAAGAAGCCAAAAATTTCTTTAGAAGATAGGAAAGGGGACAAAGGGCCTTGGGGCTGAGATTTATGACCCAACCCAGGAAGAAAAGACAGCAAAGCCTTGGAAGGTTAAAGATGAAGGTAGCGAATGGATCTCAGCCCTGATTTTGCAACACTGCAGGATATCTCCAGTGACCCCAGGGGCCATCACCAAATTCTCAAAACATTCTCCAAAACAGTAATTTTTAACTCACTATCATTTTTTTTAAATGACTGGCAGAGTCGGGGTTGGATTAGGGGAGAAGGTAGCACAAAAGCTAAGATAAGTGGATAGAGGACCAGGCCTGGAGTCAGGAAGACCTGAGTTCAAATTCGACTTCAAACACTTGACATTTACTAGCTGTGAGTAACCCTGGGCAAGTCACTTAACCCCGATTACCTTGGGGAAAAAAAAAGAAAGGAAAAGAATAGAAAAAAAAAAGCTAAGATAAGGTGAGAAAATTCTAAAAGAGGAGTATTAGAGTTTAAGATGATAGACATAAGTAGGAAAAAAAAAATTAACCCTCTCAACCATCTTCTCAGTTGGCTGATTCATTCACATTCATTTTGCAAGCCTGGGATTAAACTTTCTGGCATGATTAATATGCCAATCACAGCGTTTTCTGGAAGAAATCCTTTCTACCTGGGAGGGAAACCACAGAGCTTGTTTTAAGCATCTCTTCATCAGCTTCAAGGCCTTAGGAAAATCAGTCTTCTAAGAGTTAACTTTCCAGACACTTGTACTGTATAGTCCAATAATCTACACCAGTTCTAGTTTAGTCAATGCCTGATTGCATTGCCACTTAGCAAGGACAGGTAGCCCAAAGAACTGGACAGCTCAGGATCAGGAAGGCCAAGCTGTGTTGGCTAAGCTGTGTCCATTAAATTCAGCAAACAGCTTCACACTTGTTCCTCATAGCACCCCTGTGAGGTAGAGGCTGTAGGTGTCTCCCCTTTGTTGTCATTCCTCTGTACTAAGAACTACTCAGGGGAACATGGAGAAATGCTCAAAAAAAAAAGGGAAGGAAAGAAAAAGAAAAAGAAAGGAAGAAAGAAAAGATCAAACCTAGAAAACTAAAGAGATGGGAATTTCCTAGTTATTATACACAGTCTTTTGACTACCCGAATCATTTTTCTGCTCATTCCTATTTCTTAATCAAATATACTTGGGGGGGGGGGGGGGGTGTGTTGCTGGTGGGTATCTAGGTAGCAATAGATAGAGCACTGAATCTAGAGCCAGGAAAGCCTGAATTTAAATCTGGCCTCAGACACTTACTAGCTGTGTGACCCTGGGCAAGTCGCTTAACTCTGTTTGCCTCAGTTTCCCTTACCTGAGTGAGACCGACTTTTCTTGCTGATCTTCTAAGTCCCCTAGGCTAAAAGATTGCTCCTGTCTTTCCACTGTTTCAGAATTTGTTCTGGGGCGCTATTTTATGGTTGTTTGGAGGCGGATATGAGAAAGCTACAGCAATTTACTGCTTACTCTGCCATTTTGGCTCCTGGAAGTTCTTTTTGTAAAGTGTGCTGGAGAAAGAAATGGTGAACCGCTCCAGAATCTTTGCCAAGAAAACCCAAAAGGGGATCACAGAGTTGGATATGACTGAAGCAATCTGAACAACAGCAAAGTAGTATCTATCGGATCTACCTCACAGAGGTACCACAAGGAACAAGTGTGCTATTACGTATCGTCACTAACTACCAAGCTGCTTGTTTGATAGTACCCAGAGAACCTCCACTTTATACAAGAGGAAACAGAGGTTCAAGGAGATTGGATGATTTGCTATGGCCAGTGTCAGAGGTAGTGTTGATAATCTATGCCCAGATATCCAGTAATGAACTGGGTAAACTAATGCAAGACAGCAAATTTGATCTCATAGATGTTGATCTCAGAGACTTGATGGAATATTATTTATGTCTAGAATATGATTCTAGAAGGGTAGACCTGATTCAAAAGTAAAAGAACAGGAGAAAGTTGTGATGGAACCAGATTTTATATTAAAAAGATAAACTCATGAAAAAATCTAAGACCTAGGTGGCAGATGGAAGTAGGAGGAAAATTATGGTGGTAACAATTTGGGTGAAAACAGAGGAAAAGGCAGAAGTGTTGTTGTGAGAGTGTACTACCTAGACAGAAGGTAGACAAAAAGTCCAGAGAAAGGGAAGGCAGGCAACAATCATTTCTTAAACACTTACTATACCAGGTACTGTGTTAAGTAAGGGCTGAGATACAAAGTAAAAGACAGTCTTTACCCTCAAAAAAAATTTATGTTATGAGGGGCGGCCAGGTGGCTCAGCAAGTAAGAGCACGGGCTCCAGTGTTGGGATGACCTGGAGATCGAATCCCGGGCTCAGACACTCAGCACTACACCCAAAAATAACTGGCCATGTAACCTTGAGCAAGTTACTTAACCCCGATTGCTTAAAAAAAAAAAATTTAAGTTATGATGGAGAAAGATACACAAAAGGAAGCTGAAAAGAGGGAGGGGAAGGGAAGGTACCCAGACTGGGACATAGTTGAGGTTTACAAAATCAGAAGCAGAACCCAGAGTAGAATGAAGGGGCTTGATCCCCTACCCTAAATGGAGGATCTAGAAGGAATTTACCATTGGGGAAGGGAACCAGCATAGTAGAGCTTGGAGGCTAAGAAGAGGCACAGTGTTAATGGAGAGTCTGAAGCAAACTGGGAGAAGAAGCAGACCATAATCCTGGCCAATGTAGGTATAACTAGTAGTGAAAGGTGACCTCAACTTTCTAGAAGTTTGTTAAAATTTTCACTTTGTCAAAAAATAGAACCTCTGATAAATTACTGATTTGCCTCAAGACTAGCATTTTATACCTCCACATTAATTTTATTATTCCATCTGTCTCTGTAAAGTGACACCTTGTTCATTTGAATACCATGTGAAGAGCATTTGGGGTAGTAGCATCATTTTCATTTTATTGGCAAAGCCTAACCATGGACATTGACTTTCCATTTAAAGCTCATTTCATTTCTGCAAAAACAGTTTTGCAATTGTGTGAGTGTGTGGGTATGTGCACATGCTCATACATCTTCATACATTATGTCCCAGATAACTAATGCATTTTGTTGTTTTAGATTGGTTTTGTCTTTTTATCACTTTCTCCTGGTTTCTAGTCTTATGCAAAAATGTTGACAGTTACTGTCGTTATTTTGTACCCTGTTACTTTATGGCAGATGTTAATTGCTTTTAATAATTTTTGTTGATCCTTTTAGATTTTCTAAGTAAAACATAAAGCTGTCCACAAATAAAGGTAATTTTATTCCCTCTCTACCTTTGCTTATTTCCTTAACTTTTTTTTTCTTTCTTTCTGTAATAAGCATTCCTAGCATTGTGTCATATGATCATGGAGACAGTATCCTTATTTCACTCACAGTTTTTTAGGAAGATGGGATGAAGGAGCTGGGCATGTTTAGCCTTGAGAAAACTCAGGGGAAACATGATGACTGTATTCAACTACTTAAAGAATTGTTATGTGGGAATGGGATTAGCCAGATTCTGTTTGGCCTAATCCAAGAGAATATCATTAGGAGTAATAGATGTTAATTGCAAAGAGGTCAATTTAAGCTCAATGGGAAGAAAAACTTCCTGAAAGGACTATTCAATCGTGGACTAGTCTACTTTGTGTTCCCACTCCCTGAAGATCTTCAGGAGACTCCAGGTGACCATTGTGAGGCATATGGTAAAGGAGAATCTTTTGGAGGTATGCGTTGAAGTCATTTGGGGATAGTTGGCCATTGTGGTCCCTTCCAACTTTGAAATTCTGTAACTGCCATTCTAGGTCCGATTCTGAAATAAAATGTCCAGGAACCTTGGGAGCAAGTGGCTGTTCAGTGAAAGAATTCATGATAGGGATGAAGAAGGCATATGTAATTTGGCATGTACCCTAACTTTGGGGAAAATAGATTTCAAAGCGCTCAGAGAAAGATAACATTGAGACCAGTGCAACCAAAAGCAGAAGACAAATTTACACAATTACACAATGACCACAATAGCATAAAGGAAAACAGCACTGAAAGACATTAGAACTCGGATTAATGTAATTGCTGATTATGACCACAGAAGTTTGCCAGAGACACACGCTACCATTGTCTTCATAGATAAGGGGCAGATAATAGGTATGTAATACATTTTTAGAGTTAGCTAGAGTGTTGGTTTATTTTAAGTTTACTTTTTTTTTATTAGGGCAACTGGGTGGCACAGTAGAGGCCTGGAGCCAAGAAGACTCATCTTCCCAAATTCAAATCTGGCCTTAGACCCATACTAGCTGTGTGACCCTGGGCAAGTCACTTAACCCTGTTGGCCTCAGTTTTCTCATCTGTTAAATAAACCGAAGAAGGAAATGGCAAACCAATCCAGTATCTGTGCCAGGAAAACCCCAAATGGAGTCACACAGAGTCAGACATGACTGGAAAATGACTGAACCACAACTGAACACTTTTCTTATTAAAAAAAAGTTCTACTTAGGATGTGACAATGATATAAGTAAGTATCAATAATAATTTTTTAAAGAAAGGAAAAGTAGACATCTACATTTAGGGTGCCCAGGCTATATTTGCTGATGGTCCATGACTTGTTCATCCAGCTGCATGTCATTCTTCAACCACTTGGGTTTTTTTTCTTGTTTAGAAAGACAACTCTTTTGAGTAATTGTGAATGTCACTTAGGAGACCTGCAGCATACTGGGGCTTGATGTAGTCAGTACAGTATCATTCACCATCAGAGGATATGGAGAAAGTCACCCAGAGGAAATGATTATAGGGACTCTCTTTTCAGTGTGGACTCTACCCTAGACATCCTAAATGAGAAGCAAACACCTTTGATGAGGGTACGTATCCTCATTTTGTATCTCACTTAGCATTAAGCATTGGAGAGTTATGGAAAAAGTTATCTTTGTTATTACATCTTTCAAGGAGTCTTGCGTGATTTTGACATGGGATGAAAGGAGAAAGCATATTTAAGATGTCATTTCATTCCGCCATGCTGAATACCTTTTTCATAGTCAATAAATCATAAGAACAGTAGGATCTCGTGGTCTCTGTACCTTTTAGTCAATCATGTGGTTGGCAAAATCTACCTTTTCCTTTATGCCAAGTCACATCAACATACATTTATTCAGTGTTTACTATGTGCCAGGCACTGTGCTAAGAGCTGAGAATTTACAAAGATATGCAAAAAGGAAGACAGCCCCTGCCCCCATGGAGCTTACTTTCTAATGGTGAAAGATACATAAAAAAAGACCTGAAAAGTGGGATTGGGGTGGGTAGGAGGTGGGAAAGAAAGGCACTTACGGGCATGATGGGAAAATCTAGAGTCAGAATCAGAGTGGGAGAGGAATGGGGGATGGCTGGCTTTGGTCTTTCCTCAAAATGGAGGTTCAGAAAGAATTCACTTTCTGTAATTGTGAAAAAAGTGGGAAGATAGGGTGGAGGGATGGTTTATGGGTGAGAAGTTCACAGGGGTTGAGGTAACTTCCAAGGTGAGAAGGCAGCTGAGAGGTAGTATGCTGATCCAAAGAGCCAGAAACAGAGCTAGGAGAAGAATTATCATACCATAATCAACCACAACTTGATATATATATACAGATTTTTTTCTCAAAAAGATTTTGTAGTGATGGAAAAGGAAACATATAATAGGTGAGTAATTACTGATATTTTATTAATTGCTCCTTTTCAATAATAGTGTTTGGTATCCTCCTCTTCAGCATAAACTCCTCTATATATACTTAA
The DNA here is from genome assembly GCF_028583685.1 of Petaurus breviceps papuanus. Lineage (NCBI taxonomy): Eukaryota > Metazoa > Chordata > Mammalia > Diprotodontia > Petauridae > Petaurus > Petaurus breviceps. The sequence continues at coordinate 1,635,260 of NW_027187340.1, forward strand.
ACGAGTTCATCAAGTCTTATCTTTGATTTTTTAATGGAAATTTCCATTCTTATATCAATAACTAGTCCTTTTTCATCAATTAAATACAGTAAATTTTATTTTGAAGGGATGCTATCTTTCTCCTATTCAGTACTGGCCTCAACTCACTTGAAAATTAGAGCTGGACAAATGGCAAGCAGGAGAGGAAATTACAAAGAATAGCAGAATAGTGATTGATGGAAGGGAGCAAAGAGAAGACACTGGAGATTTTAAAATCGATATTGACCAGTGTGAGTCAAAATTCACCACGTACAGATTGTATTGCAACTAAATATGGCAGAAAAATGTAGGTCACGCAATGTAAAGAAAGTATATCTTGCTAAAGGGAAAAAAATGCTAGGAAAATCAGAAAGCATGTATTCTGTTACTGAACTTGAGGCCCATCTATTTTTGAAATTATCAGAGGGACAGATTAGGAAAGCCAGTAATTCTTCCCACTTTCCTCCTATATTCACACACTTTGCTCACTGACTTGCTGGGACAACAAGTAGGGTATAGCAGAGAGAACACTGGACTTGGAATTGGACCTTGGTTCCAGTGCTTGGTCTGTCACTTGGCACTTGCATGACCCTCCATCTGAGCTTAGTTTCTATTTCTGCAAAATTGGACTAAGTGATTTCCCATATCCCTTCCATTGCTGATATTCTGGGATTAGAACTCTAAATTATAGTTCTAGATTAGATTAGTAGAACAGAAGTTCTTATCTTGGGGACCAGAGACCCTTTAAACAGTCTATGGGTAGATTTCAGAGAGTCTGTGAACTTGGATGGGGAAAAAACACAAACCCTTTATTTCAATATGATTGGTTTCATTTGTAATCATTAGTATTTTTTATGAATTTAAAAACATTATTCTGAGAAAAGGTTCCTAGGTTTCATCACACTGTAAGAAGGGTCCATGAAAGAAAGAAAGGTGAAGAAGTTCTGCCCTAGAATATAAGCTTTGTCTTGGTATCACCAATACCAATCATGGTGCTTCTGTTCTTCCTAGGTGCTTAATAAATGTTTGATGAAATAACTGTTGCATTGTGACTACATGTCAAATCCCCTGAGATTCTCAGGGACCCTAATATTTGCTTTTTTTTTTGGAGGGCAGTTGGGGTTAAGTAACTTGCCCAAGGTCACATGGCTAGTTTTTTTGTGTGTGAAGTGTCTGAGGCCAGATCCGAACTCAGGTCCTCCTGACTCCAGGGCCAGCGCTCTACTCACTGTGCCACCTAGCCACCCCTCCCTAATATTTGGTAGCAGTAAGTGAATAAATCTTCTCAAGTATGTGTCAGAGGTGAGACAGGAAGCCTCACTCAAGGCCTTCCAGTCAATCAGAGGATGAGGAGTCTGTGGATGGGTCTTTCTCCTCCATGGAGGGTAATCCCCTTTGTATCTTTAATTGTGTTTTTGCTTTTAACAAAAATAATGATAATGTCTAACATTTATATAGCACTTTAAAGTTTGAAAAGCACTTTGTATGTGTTATCTTGCTGAAACATAACAACATTGGAATATAGATGCTATCCTTTTAACAGATGGAAGAACAGACCCTGAGATGTTGAGTGATTTTCCCCTAGTATCACCAACTGTCACACTGTGATAGAAAATCGCTCATTTCTCTATTAATGTTCTGACATTCTCTCCAGCAAAGTTTCTCATTGTCAGATATCTACCCTGTGTCCTAATTATTTTGCCACTAACTATTTTTCTTCCCACAAAAAATCAGCCTTTCAGCTTGGCTGATCACAGTTACCATTTTCAACAATTCAATTTAGTGTATTTCCAAGGAGCCCCAACCCCCACACCTCTGGCTGGTGTAAGCTGATGCATCACTCTTAGACAAACGTGCATGTGTCTCAATTACAGTTATTGGTCAACAGCTCATAGCAAGATGTCAGCAAGTTGTGATAAATTTAGATTTGGCTGTTCTTCATTGTGTTCTGAGGCTAACTGAACAGAGCCAACCATCTTGTGACTTAAATTTCTGAATTTTATGACCAATTACAGGGTCCAGCTCTTTTCTCCCAAAAGTTGTAATCTCAACCAGTTACTGGAAAGATTCTATGGGAGAAGAAGAAAGGTGTTATCCTGCCAGGTAAGGAAGCTCCTCCCTGGGTAAGTGAGGCACATTGGAAAAGGTATCACCTTGCACTATGGAAAAAGCAAAAAGCAGCAGATCTTTGTCAGAGTGGATCTATGCCCAGGCAGGTGGAGTTGACGTTGTTATTTGAAAGTACATTATGTGCTTTGTTAAAATATATTGTTTCTTGTCCCCTTGAATAGCAGAACTAATGTCAAAACTACAACGATGCAAGACACTAAGAAGGATGTGAACTCCACTTCGCAAGAACCTCTGAGGGAGAGGCAGCCTGGTTCAAAGAAAAGAAATTGGATTTGGAGTCAGGAAGTTGGGTTCGAATCCTGACCCCTTCTATTCTGGATGACCTAGGGCAAGCCGTTAAATCTCTCTGGGCATTAGTTTTCTCTTTTATAAAATAAAAGGATTTGGGCTATTTTGTGGGGTTAGTTGAGGAATCAAAAAGTCTATTACTACTGAGATTTTGAAAGGCTCTGGAAAAAAATAGTCAATATACCACTCACCATACAGGGAAATTCCATCATCCTCACTGGACGAGGACTTGAGGAGTAGAAGACGTCTAAGTGGTGCAATGGATAGAATGCCAAGCCTGGAATCAGGAAGACCTGAGTTCACATTTGACATCAGACACTTACCAGCTGTTTGACCCTGGGCAAGTCATTTAACCTCTGTTTGCCTCAGTTTCCTCATCTGTAAGATGGTAATAACAATAGCCCCTACATCCCGGAGTTGTTGTGAGGCTCAATTAAGATAATATTCATAAGGGACTTAGAATAGTACCTGGTACATAGTAGGTGCTATATGAATGTTACATGACTTTAGAAGACAATGCATATGGTCGGCTAGGCAGCGAAGTGAACAGAGCACCGGCCCTAGAGTCAGGAGGACCTGAGTTCAACTCTGGCCTCAGACACTTGACATAATTACTAGCTGTGTGACTTTGGGCAAGTCACTTAACCCCAATTGCCCTCTAAAAAGCAAAAAAAAAAAAAGAAGACAATGTGTGATGATCTTCTTTGGCCCCTTTTATCATTCATTAGATGTCAGAGTCAGTTTTTAGCACCTTGAGTGGAGAGAAGGTGAGTGTGAAGCCACATATATTCCCCTTCCAACTCTCCTACCCCCCACCCCACCCCCCAAAAGCTGACCTTTGTGTTGGCCACATTTTCATGGAGGCAGCTGTGCCTCCATGGCTCTTTTCTGTCTTATCCTTGAGCCCCCTTTGGATGACAAACAGCTCTTCCTTTGTGAATTTGCCAGTGTACTTTCACCGTTAGGCCCCACCAGCTTAAATTCCTCCTGGAGCTTGTCCTAAGTACAGGGTTCTGGCTCCTTGTCTCCTTAGCTGCTGACCTGTGCTGCTTGTTCTACGCTGGGCTCACCCACCGGCCTCTGCACTAAGATTCCCCTTTTCTCATTTGGCCTTGGAGCTTGAAGGCTTTGGTTCCAGGTTTAACAGAACTTCCCTTCAGGGCCCCCACCCTCATAATAGGGGACAAGATAGCAGTAACTGTTTCTGTACCATGAAGACATTTTCAAAAGGCAGAAAAAAAGTGCCAAAGGACATGGAGAATCTCCAAGAGGACACTGAATAGAAAGAAAAAAAGATTTGTAACTGATTGGACCATCAATATCACAGGGCAACCGGGTCCCTATATATAGTAAGAGAAGATGGGATAAGAAAAGCACAAAGGACTTGTCCTCCACCTCCAAAGCAAAAAACAGACAAAAAAAGAGAAAGAAAGAAACACGAACCAGTTTCGTGCAGAAGCAATGGCTTATACGCTGGAATCAGATCTGTTCAAGGAGAAAAGGGTCAGCAGAAACTAGGAAGAGCTTCATTAAGGAGCTCACCTCAGCTGTTGACAGAGCAAGTGAAAGACCCTTGGGAGCATGGAAAAGGTGAATTGGGGAGGCTACAAAACACAGGCTGGCAAGGAGGGTGCAGATGAAAGCCGACAGGAAGGTTGAAAGAGAGGAGTGTAAAAAGCTGTGCTAGGAAATCCGGGTGGCCCTGCAGAAAGGCTAGTGAGAATTCAGAGGGCTTCATCTCCCCGAGGCAGCTGAGAAGACACCGAGATTGAAGACGCTTCATGGAGACCTTGGATTCAAAGCTGAGAATGCTAGCCAGCCACTCTAAGAGATGGAAGCAGCAAAGCTACCAGGGAGCTCCCAGAGCAAATGGTCCAGCACCAGCCAAGAGTGCTGTCTGCAGCAGTCTCTTCCCCCCTAGCAAAACATCAAGTATGTTAAGTAGGATGAAGGCATAGAGGCCCTTAGGTGGATGCCAATTAGGAAACACCCCCAAATGACAGCAGCTATTCTGGAAATTTTGAGGTGAAGGGACAAGTGTTGCCCTAGGCATTTACAGAAAGATCCAAGCATTACCTAGTAAGGAGTCCAGTCTCTCAGGCACAGAAAGTTTCCAGAGCTATCCTGACTCTGAAGAAAGACAGCCTGGAAAATCTTGCTGTTTCTCACTCTATTGTTCTCCCTTCGAACATACACCCACCCACATTAAGAAGGACTTTGAGAATTCTGCCAGGCCTAAGCAGGCTATCACATCATGTACCATCACATACATGCAGTCTGGCAACTTTTATAAAAATGCAAAGGCTCAAAGTGGTCTGATGGGGTGGGTTAAGGAAGGAACCTGTCTTGGACATGTGGCCAACACACTCACAGTCCTATTTGAAACTCCGCCCCCCTGCCCCCTATCCCTGCCCTCTGCCAGGGTCCCTTTTACCATGAGGAGATTTGTGCAGACTCAGAATTGTGCCTTCTGGGAAATACCACATCTGACAAGACTCTATAATAATCACTCTCTCACCAGAACTAGAATAGTTCAAAGGAAACTTAGGTTCCAGAACTCACTCCATTTCCCTTGCTAAATCCACAGTCTGGGGATGACTGTCTCCCCGAATGCCCCCTCTCCCCACCCTTACACCCGTCCCCATTTCTCTACATCCAGTCTGCACATGGACATCCCACAAACCATGCTCTCAGGCTGCAGAGATCCAAACCTGAACACGGCTTCATTCACAGACGGCTACCCCCTCTCACTAGGCAACCTGAAACATTATTCTCTGCTTCAGTCACTCAAACAAAAGCATAAACCTCCATGTGGGTTCTCATTATTGCATCCTCTCTATTCGGCACTCGACACAGTCCCTCACAAGCACCTAGGTGCTGGTTCTTTGACATGCCCACTATTGTAATAGTCAATATCAGGAAAGTGGCTTTTGTTTTTCAGTCATGTCTCACTCTTTGTGACCCCATTTAGGGCTTACTTGGCAAGGGTACTGGAGTGGTTTGCCATTTCCTTCTCCAGCTCACTTTACAGATGAGGAAATTGAGGCAAACAGGGATAAGTGACTTGCTCAGGGTCACACAGTAAGTTTTGGGGGCTAGATTTGAAATCGGGGCTTCCTAAACTCCAGATGCAGCACTCTATTGTGCCACCTAGCTGCAAATACATACTGCCTCTCACAGATGCCCTTTTAGAGGATATTTGTGTCTTGTCTGCTTCCACTGCCACAGAGCTCTGAGAAAAGATGCAAAAGCTGCAGATTACTTTAGAGCAACAGTCCTCAAACTTGTTTGGTCTCAGGACCCCTTTATATTCTTAAAAACCGAGGATTCCCCCAAAGAGCTTTTGCTTATATGTGTTACACTTATCAATAGTTATCATATTAGAAATTAAGAAGTCTTAATATCATTGTGAGGGGCAGCTATGTGGCACAGTGGATAGAATGTGGGGCCTGGAGTCAGGAAGACTTGAATTCAAATCCAGCCTTAGATACTTACTAGCTGGGTGACTCTGGGCAAGTCACTTAACCCTGTCTGCCTTGGTTTCCACTTCTGTAAAATGAGCTGGAGAAGGAAATGGCAGATCACTCCAATATCTTTGCCAAGAAAACCCCAAATGGAGTCACAAAGAGTCAGACATGACTGAAACAACTGAAAAAACCACAACTATATCTCTGTGCAAATAATTCCAATCTTGCAGACCCTGATGCTGGCAGCGTCTCTTGGAGACCTCTCTGGGAGAACCATTGCCTTAGAGCACAGTGCTTGACACATAGTAGGCCTGAATAAATGCTTGCTGCTTGATTGATTGGTTAGAGATAAATCTCAGTAAAACAAATGAGTGGAAAATGAATCTGTACTTTCAAGTTTTATATAGAACTTTAAAGTTTGCAAAGCACTTTACTAATTCATTGGATCCTAACAACAATGCTGTGAGGTGGGTGCTGTCATCATCCCTGTTTTACATATTAGGAAACTGAGACTGAGAGAGGTTAAGTGACTGTCCCAGGGTCACAGTTACCTTCTGAGGCCAGATTTAAATTCAGATCTTCCTGATCCTAGATCCAATATTCTAGCCTATACTGAGGAAATAGTATGACTTATATATACCCGGGTCACCAACTTTGTCAAGCAAAGGGAACAAAGCAGCCCGAAGTTAATTGATAAGGAGGTGCCCGTGAAGATCAAGACATACTCATTTAAATTCCCGGGGACACCCATCATGGTCTACACATCAGAAAAATGCAAAAGGAAGAATCTTCAGCAGGACCATCTGGCCAATAAGAACTCCATAAAAGGTCCTGGATGACAGATATAGTGAGGGCAACTCGTCAGAGAAAAAGTGTTGGATAGGTTACATCCTAAGGAGCACAGCTTATGGACAAAGTGGTTGATTAATAGATTGGACTCCAAGGGCCCGGAGGCAGCTAAATAGGAGACCAAAAAATTTTTTTGATAGGACTCAAGTTAGGCCATTTGAACTCAAATGTAATTGCCAATCATAGGGTCATAAAATCTGTTGTTCTATGGATCAGTGCTCACAGATTAATGAACAATGACAGACCCAATGCTTCTTTGTGTACCTCATCTTATATCCTCTAGCAGACTGGAAGCTTTCTTAAGGGCAGAGAGCTCCCCCCCCCCCCCCCCCCCCCCCCCCAATGCCTAGGACTTCAAATGATTATTGCAAGCCTCTAAGAATCTCTGAGACTTTCACTTTGGTGAAGCCAGTGGCTGGGCTCGTTTTAGGGCAGAGGAAGTGCAGTGGAGACAAGGAACAGTGGTTTGGGAAAGCAGTGGGTGGGACCTGGAGTCCTGGTCATTAAGCCTCCAAGTCCCAGCCCCACAAACCAAGGCTTTCACATCTGTCCCCCAGCTGGGGATGATGAGACCTTCACACTGAGGAGCCGGAGAGGCAGGAGGCAAAGGAGCCAATGGCCAGGGACAGGAATGGGTGGAGATGGGAAGAGAAGACGAAAGGGGACGGGAAAAAGGAGGGAGGAGACTCCAAGGCCAGGATCACAGCACAAATGCTTCAAATGCAGCATTCGGTTTCAATGCTCTTATTGTACTCAGCCACACATTTTTGTGGCTCAGGGTGGAGAGAGAAGCTTTGTAAAATATGCATGCATGTAGATTAAGCAGTAAGTGTATGCTGGCATGTTTTGCCAAGGGCCACCTGCCTACTCGTCCAGGCTTAAGGAGTTAAATTTATTTCTTTTGCTTTTCTCTGTGTCTCTGTCTCTATCTATCTCTTTCTCCACCTCTCTCTGTCTCTGTCTCTCTGCCCCTTCTTCCTCTCTTCCCCCCTTTCTCTGTCTCTGCCTCTCTCCCTCCCTCCCCACTATCTCTCTCCTCCCCACTATCTCTCTCCTCCCCTTCCTCTCTCTCTTTCTGTCTCCTTCTCTCTCTCCCCCTTCTTCTCTCTGTCTCTTTTCTTCTTCTTTCCATCTCTCTCTGTCTTTCTCTCTTCCCCCCTCTGTCTTTCTCCCTCCCTACCCCCCCATCTTTCTGTGTCCCTGTCTCTCTATCTCTCTCTGTCTCCCTCTCTCTCTCTCATTTAGTAGGGACTAGAGAACAGCTAAGGACTGAGATTGCCTGATATATCATGCCTTGGGCAGGCTCCCCTTGGTCCATCCATCCCCTTCTCCCCTCTGACCCCAATCTCCCCTCTTATTGTCTGGCCAGGCAAGTCACTGGAAAAACTTGTTTCATAGATGTCTGAATTCATGGCCTTTTGTACACAGACACATAAGTCACGTGCTTTTGGTCATAGAATCTCATGCAGAATCATAGATTTAGAAATAGAAGGAATCTCAGAGACCATTTGGTTCAAATCCTTCATTTTACACATGAGAAAACTAAGGCCCCAGATGTCAGTTATGGGGCCAAGGTCACACAGGTGGTTGAGTGTCATTTGATTTGAGGATTGAAGTCCAGGTTCTCTGACCCCTGAGCCAGAAATCTACCAGTCTGGCAGTTGGGACCAGACTTTTCGTTGGAGATTTTCGTGACATGGACCCAACCCTTTTAACACTTCTAGTTCATAAAACAAAACAGGCTCCTATCCAAGGGAGTCTCCAGCTGCTAACTGACCCGGCCTACAAAGTCAACTTGAGAGAGCCATAAATACTGTAATCCTTCTCTAAACCCTTCTAAGTAGGTTTTATCTTGTGACCTGTATAACCAAATTAGAGAAAAGAAACCCTAATTCCAGTCTGTTAGCCTCCAAGATAGTACAGAAAGCAAACACAACATATTGTCAAATACCAAATATGTGCTGCCTTTAGAAGCAAAACCAAGCTGTTTGCGTGATTCAGTTTTTTTTTAAATCAAAGGAATCCAGCATGTATGAAACATTCACTCAGAACTCTATACAGAAGGAGGTAGGGTAAGGAAAAAGGATTTGGGGGAGGGGGGTGGATATGGTTGCCCAGTGAGATCAGTGAACCCCCAGGTCTGTAGTAGGTTCTGTAGGCTACCTCTGGTTTCCTGTTTCTAGGCTAGTGACTCTTTACAATAATCTTGTTACTGACCCTGGGTGCTTGCTGTGGAGCCTTATTGCACAATATCAGGAAACGGTCCATATGACATCCTGGCCCACAAGGCGTACATGTCCTGTTTCTTATTCTGCAACTTTTTTTTTTCATAAAGTGTTTTTCTTTCCCATAAAATCATCTGGAAGCAATTGCTCCCAACAGCTGGATTTGCTTTCACAATTGGTAAACATGTAAAATGGAAGATGCAGTTTCACCAAAGGCCCCTGGTGGTTTTCTGTTGTCCTCTTCCCCTCCCCCCCTTCCCCATACCCTTCCTCTCTTCAGTTTGGCTCACGTTCTGAGACTCATCTCCCCATTGTTTCTACAAAAACTTAATCAAAACTGCAAGTACACTTAGACTGGTGAGTCCAGATTGCATTTTCCTGGTTACAAGGTCAACATGTTCTTCCTGGGAGAAATTTTCTGAATACTTTGTAGATAAAATTGATCAGATGCAGGCCAGATTACCAGCTGCCAAGATAACTGAGTTATATGTGGGGACCAGCAGAGCGACATCTTCCCAAAGTTCCATCCATCACTATAGAGTTTGCATTTCTTCAGGTCCCTAAAGAATAATTTCTAAGTTCCCCTATTACCTTCCACCAAAGCTGGTAAATAACATTACCAACAAAGAGGATAAATACCATCTTGTGGATGGATCCTGAACCCATTCAACAAATGGTCTTTTCTGCTTTCAAGAACCAGACAGGAAAAAAAAGAAATACATCAAAAGTTATGTGGAATGGCCAAGCCTGTAAATTTAGTTATTTTCTGCACTGTTGCTGACCCAGCTCACATACTTTCCATTCTGTCTCTGGACAGTCCTAAGTCCCTTCCCCAGAGGTTTGTTAAGGGCTATTTCTGGGTTTTGGTTTACTCTGTTATTAGAATGTCCCATGGGTAATGTTTGGGGGAGGGACTGAGATTAAGAGCATCATATAAGAAATGGGGTGAAAAAATAAGGCACCATATCTGGTCTCTCCAAAAATTTAAGAAATGTTTCTTTTTTATTTCCTTTCTAGATTTGTAATTTCATTGATATGAGGAACTCTCCATGTAGAAAGTGCCTCCATCAATGTGGATTAGAAGCCCATCTGTAACTTAGATTGTTAGAGAATTGCCTGTGGCAGACAATGGTTAAATGATTTGCTCACGTACACAAAGCCAGTATGTCAGAGGAGGGATTGGGGTTTAAATCATCCTGACTCCAAGTTCCACTCTCTATCCATCCCCCCACCTGGCTGCCCTTTACATCTCTGAATTAAATAATACTGAGGAGATCACCTCTCTTTTTTTATGTCTCCTTTTTTCCTCTTTATCAGAGGTCTATGTCCATAGGCCTAATTCTTGGCTCTGTTCCCCTAAAAGCGCTCCCTTTTCAACTCTACCTAGCTGAAGGTGTCTTCCTTCTTCTCTTCCTTCCTTTTCCTCCAGCTTGGATATTACATGCCCTTGTAATATTCCCAATGAGGAGTTCATATCACTCATAAGCATCTTAAAGGCAACTCCCATTGATTTCTGTTTAATTTTCAAAATACTTAGAATACATGTTTATGTTTTAACATGGACATTTCTGATCCTTTGTCCTTCCTCAAGAAATAATCCTGTCTTTGGGAAAACCAGTACAGTATTCTTTCCAAGGTCAAAAAATAAAATGAGGGGCGGCCAGGTAACTCAGCAAGTAAGAGCACCGGCTCCAGTGTCAGGATGACCTGGGGATAGAATCCGGGCTCAGATACTCAACACCACACCCAGAAATAACTGACCGTGTAACCTTGAGCAAGTTACTTAACCCCGATTGCTTAAAAAAAAAAAAAACCTATCCTTTAAAAATTTTCTTCCTCCTACCGACTCCTCTCCCAACTTTCTTTTCTGGAACAATAGCACTACCCATTCTCTCCCAGTCAGGCTTAAAACTATTGGGTCTTTGATCTATCCTGCTTTTTTATGCCCCATATTTACTCGTTCAGTACTGCCAGTTTTTTTTTTTTTTGAAATGCCTTTAATATCCATACTTTCCTTTCTATGCCTACTACTAATATAGTCATCTGGGCCTTTATTGTCTTAGACCTGAGCTAATATGACAGTTTTTTTTTAAATCTCCGAACTACTACTACTAAACGAATTCTCCTTAAATGTAATTTCATCTTGTCACTCCCCTGTTTGAAATCTTTAATGACTTCTAAATTTCTTATTGTACCAATTACAAATTTCTCTGCTTGGGTTTTGAGGCCTTCCACACAGCCTGGCCCCCTTTTATCCATCTAACTTTATTTCCTACTACTCACCAATATATTTTCTTCTATAATTGGGCCTGTCTCCTTAATTTCCTATGAATTCACTCCTCTCATTCCTACCACCCTGCTTTTGCTCAGATTGTGATTGTCATGTAGATCAACATAGGTCCCCAAAGTGAGTGATAGCGCCCCCAGGGCACACTGGAGCCTGATCCAGGAGGGTGGTAGTAGCCTTGGGCACAATTAGGGGTGTTGAATAAAAATAAGGGGGTTGTAGAAGCAAGGAAAGAAGAAAAAAAATTTTTTGAGAAACACTTCGTACATGTTTCATCTGTTGTGTAACAGAGTTAAAATCTTAATGCATTATTTTCCAAATAAACACACAAAATGCAAGTTATAACTATCAGCGGTCAAGTCTGGTCAAGTCAGCAAGCAGGTTTTAACAAGCAAGTATTGGCAGGCTGTAATATAATGCCAAAAGAAAGGCAACTTCCCAAGGTTCAGAATACCAGCATAGGTGCTCTCCATTTTATTCAGTAACAAACCCAGAACAGAGAAGATCAAAACATGACACCATTCCAAATACAGCATTTACTAAGTGTGATTAAATAATCTCCAAGGACTACCCCACCCCAGGACCTTCCAATCATTCAATCAATTACAAAGTCCCGGTTCTAAATACTTCTCCACCCCTAGGCTATACCTTCATTAAGTCCACCACAAAACCCCTCTTCTCAAATGGAGATTAGTTTCCAAACATAGGTAAAGTACCTTCATTTGTCAATCACAGAGCACAATAAGGTCAAAAGTTCCCCACCCCTGGATCACAATTGAATCTACCCCAGAGTTACATCAAGTTTAAACACAGCACTTAATACCCAAATGGAGGTCTTTTCTTCATCTTGACACAAGGCAAGTTCTCAGCAATCTTAGTTCCTGGGGAGACAAGGCTTAGCAAGGCCATAAGATACATTGCCAGTCCCTTCATGAATTCATCCTCTGTCTGTAGAACAGTCCTAGAACCCCTGAACACATTAGCAAAGCCCTCCCCCAGGATTTCTGTAAACATACAACAAGAAAATCCTTCTTCAGGGCTTCTGAACCAACAGAAAGGCTCCCAGACCCCTGCAACAACAGCACTGTCCTTCACCAGTGGACAGTATTCATTCTGTCTGCAGGACAGTCTCCAGACCCCTGCAACAACAGCACTGTCCTTCACCAGTGGACAGTATTCACTCTCTGTCTGCAGGACAGTCTCAGGGCTTCTTAGTGAACAGCCAGGTTCCAGGACTTCTTCAACAAAAGGACTGTCTTTCACCAGTGGACAAATCTGGCAAAAGAACATCAAAACAGACAGACAAAGTACCAGCAAAACAGCCATGTCTCCTCAGTCCTTGGCAGCTCAGGGGGCAGGTCTCAAAAGTCCAGGGCAATTCAAAGGGGCCACCAGCAATTCTCTTAGTCTCTCTCTCTCCACGAGGTGCTGCTTCCAAAAAGATCTTCCACCTCTCTCTTGTCTCTCCAAATCTACGTCACCAGCTCCTCCCAGTTCAGGACTTTCTTTTCACATCAAAAAGTCCATCCCACAGGTGGGATTAACAAGCTCTGGGTTTTAACACAATCAATTTGAAAACCAAGCCAATACAGGGGAATCTTTAATTGCCATTACTATCACACAGGCCCAGTTGCACATTGTCAGAAACTCCAGCATGCATCAGCAGGAATGTGTGCATGTAATGACTTGTTTACAATACTATTACAGCTATATGATGTGATATTATATCATCAAAATCTCAATGCAGTAAAAAACCCACAAATTTATAATAAATTATTAAATTTAAGATGTGTCATTTTAAAAATATTTTATATATTTTTGAAATGACACAAATTTCAAAAAAAAACTGTCACAGGGTTAAAGAAAGTAGATTTCTGGGGAGGTGTTGAGTAATTTTTTTTAAAGGAGGTGGTAGGACAAGTAAGTTTGGGAATCTCTGATCTAGAATAACAATTTTCCTTCTCCACTATATATTGAATTCTTCAAGGTCCTGCTAAATTTCCAATACCTTTCCCTGATTGCTCATTGATCTCTTCCTCCTCTAAACTCCCTGAGCACTTATAGGATGTACAATGTGATTCAGTATTTAAATATACACATATATTTACATCGACTCACTAACTAGATTGTGAGCTTCTAGAGGGCAGGAACTATGTTGTCTCTTTCTCCCCATCACCTTCCACACCAAGAATAGTGCTGGAGGCCTGGAAGATGGTATGGGGACTGGACTTGTGATTTTATTGCTATAAGGAACTCTCTGAAGAGGAAGCTCCCTCTAACAAGGCAGGTTCCTTCTCTGCCACCTGTAGTCTCAGATTGTTACCTGAGGCTCTGACAAGTCAAGAGATTTGTCCTGGGTCACACCACCACTAGAATGTACCAGAGTCAGGACTTGACCCAGGTCTCCATCCATTATGTCATGCTGCCTCCCATACATAGAAGGCACTCAGTCAATATTTGTTAATTGAATGATCTTTTAAAAAATAAATCCCTAGTCGAAGTTATGGTTACTATGCAGCATGCTGAAAAAAATTCTGTTAAGCTATAAATAATGGAGACTGGGGGAGGGGGGGAATCCCTCAGGCTTCCAGATCTTACCTAAAATGCTCCAAGGTGGGAGAAGTAAAGCCTCCTCCTGCCTCCAAAATCCTGGAGAGTAAAAGCACCAATCACTTGATGGTTTCAGTTGGGGGGAGGGGGAGGGGATTGAGAAAAGGGAAGGAAAAGAGAAGGAAAGAGGAAGTCTTTTCCAGAGCCTGTAGATTAAGTATATTTAGATACTCCCTAAGAAAGGAATCAGAAGCAAGCAGGGTCTGTGCCATAGTTAAAAACCAAGTTCCCAGAAAAAAAAAAAAAAGCTTGCTTATGGAAAGATCAGAAGATTTGAGCATCATTACTGAAAAGGATTGTAAGAAATTATCTCCTAATCCCCAGTTGAAGACAGAACAAGTCTTGGTCTCTTTTTTGGCCTCAACCTCACTGAAATGTAATGTTGTCAAATCAAAAAGGGGACAGATCCAGAATTTGTAACCGTGAAGGAAAAAAAAAAGAGGCTAGCTGTGTATCATCTTAATCAAAGGATGCGCCACCCTTAGCTGGAACTCTGTCTTGTCCCCTGGCCTCAGTGACTCTGTGTGCTGGAGGTTAAGGATTTGTTAAAGAAGATGGGTTTTGATTAAGTGTTTCATATGGTGTGATGTGACACACTCTTTATCATTGGAAGGAAAGGTTGGGGGCCAAAGAGTGCTTTTTAGCTAGCTTCCAATACAAATTAGGAGTTTCAGGGAATGGCACCTTGCAGACACCTTGATCTTTCAAGGGTCCAATGAACGTAGGTGTGTTTGGTGAGATGGCAGAAAAGCCAGTTTCCAGGTTCCCACACTAATGGGCTGGTTACCCACTCTTGGAGTTTGACTTGAGATTATAACACAAGGCTTTGCCGCCCCCACCTCTTCTAAATTTCTTCATTTCCTTGAAGTCCTGGGCAAAGGTCGCTGTGTCTTATACTCCTTTGGAATTTCCATTTCTGTGTTAGGTAGTGTCACTTGAGGAAATGTTGAAGCATTCATCCCTTTTAGTGGCCACTAGCAGCCCCAATCTTGCATGAATTGAATTCAAAGATGAAGCAGTCTAAGTTACAGACTTTCCTAAGAACTTAGCTTTGAAATCCATAGCCAAATTGTCCCACCCACCATCACCACCACCAAAGGCTCCAGTTAAACTTTCCTCCTTAGCTCTCTCTAGAGAGAGGAGAGGTTAAAGCAGAAGCCCCCTCCTTCCCAATCGGAAATAGTAAGATACTCCTCACAAGTCCCAATTCTGGCCCCATTTTGAGAAAGGAAGCTATAACCAGAATGTGGCTACACGAACCATTTAATAAGTACTTATATATTCCTTAAGGGCAGAGACTGTGTGTGTGTGTGTCTTATTTTTGTCTTTTTATCCCTTGTACCTAGCATACTGCCAATCATATAGTAGGTATTTAATAAATGTCTTTTGATTAATTCACAAAGAAAAGCAAAAACAATCTCTGCCCTCAAGGGGCTTGTGTTCTAATGTAATGTAGTAATATAGTAATGTATCAGTAATGTAGTAATGACCAGCCACGGTGCCAGAGGACTGATGATGAAGAATGTTACCCACGTCCTAACATAAAGATTGTGGACTCAGTGTACACAATGAGACATGTATACGTACATACATACATATATATATATATATATATATATATATTTTTTTTTTTTTTGATCAGGCCAAAATGGGAATTTGTTTTTGCCTGACTACGAATATCTGTTACACTTTCCACCCCCACCCTCCCCCCCATGGGGGAAGGGGAAGGGAAGGTAGGTGAGAAAGAGAGAAAATAGATCTTTAACTGAAATTTTTAAATTTAAAACTTAGGCTTAGACAAGTTAAATGACTTGTCTGTGGTCACACAACTAGAAAATGTTGCAGCTAGTATTTGAACCTTCCCCCTATTCATCTCCTGCATACCCATCAAGAGTCCGTTCAATACCTTTTCAGGATATAAAACCTTTTTCTAATCTACTCCAGCCCATAGTAATTTCTCCTGTCTGAACTTCTGAGACTTAATTGCTTTATCATTCATTTGGCAATTAATCAAGGGACTGGCTTGTGAGAGTTCTTATATGAGTGAACTGTATTATCTAACTTTAAATGCATTTGTGCCTTGTCTCCCCAAAGACAATGTAGGGTCCCTAAGGGCAGGGACTAATTCCTACTTACTTTTAATCTTCACAGAACCTAATACTATGTTTCATGCTAATTAGGATCTTGGATTGTCAGTCTGATGACCCAAAGCGTCCTCTTCCTTACCAGCAATTAATATAGGGCATTCCAAAAGTCTTAGTGCTGTTTCCAGCTTTAATAGCTGCTCACAGAGTCCCCAACTAATTCGATTCAACAAGTATTTGTTGAACATCCCTCTATACAGAGCAACAAAGGAGGTAGCAGTTTTAGATAAGACACAATCCCTGCCATCATGGTGTTTGTGGCTGAGTAAGGGGATATGACATATAGAGAACCATAAAGCAAAGTGATAAATGCACGAGGGTACAAAATGCAATGTGAGGTCCCAAGGAAGAAGGAGCATTTTAAAGTAGGTGATCAGGGAAACTTTGCAGGGAAAATTATATGTGAGTTGGACTTTAAAGTATTTCTAGAATGGAGCCTGCATTTTAGGCATAGGAATGAATAATGAAAATAAAGGCATGAAGGGGAAGAAAGTTCAGGTCACGTTTAAAGGACATTAATCAGTCTAGACATTGTGGGAGGCCTTGAGTGTTGGGCAAAGGATTTTGAGTTGTGTTTGATAGGCAATAGGTTATCATCGGAAGGCTTTCAGCAGAGGAATAATATGGCCATATCTCCGAACAAGAGAGATAAACCTGGCAGCAATATGAAAGATGGATTAGAGTATCCCACCTCCTACAGGAAGCCTTCCCCAACCTCTCTTAATTCCAGTGTTTTCCCTCTGTGAATTATTTCCTATTTATCCTGTTTACAATTTGCTTTGTATGTATTTGTTTGAACAGTATCTCCCCCATTAGACTGCAAGCTCCTTGAGACCATGAACTCTCTTTTGCCTTTTTTGCTTTTTTGTGTCCCCAGTGCTTAGCACTGTGCCTGGCACATAGTAAGCACTTAAATGTTTATTGATCAATTGATTGAGAGAAAAAGCACAGGCTAAAAGATCTATTAGGAAGCTATCTTAATAGTATAGCTGAGTGATTATGAAGAAAAGCCTAAACAGAAAGGGTATTTACATCTATTTTATGTAAATTATATACATATGTGTGTATACAGATAAACAAATATCTGGCAAATAGTAAGTGTTTAATAAATGCTAGTTGACTTGACATATCTATGTCTATCTCCCCCTTCTCAAGGATCTTTTCTTTTTCCTTGAAGTTTTGCCCTCCTAATCTTCTTAAACTTTCTGATGGAGGTGAATGAGTTTGGGGTCTAACTGGATTATGCCATCCCCTATCCTTTGAACTATTTATGCTGAATCATGAGACCAGGGGCCCTGGTGGGGGTGGGAGGGCCTAGATTTTAGCCACTTGACTGAAAGACTACTAGCCTGAGATCTAGGAGACCTGAGTTCTAATTCCTGCTCTGATTGAAATTCTGGGCCTCTTATTTCCTCAGTAAAAGGAGGAATTTGGACAAGGTGGTCTCTAAGGTTCTTTTCACTTCTACATCCTCTGTGACTGTGGGTAAATTGAAATTTAAATTAAATTAAGAAGCATTTATTATGTGCTAAGTGCTCTACAAATATCTTAGTTTATCCTTAAAACAACCTTGGGAGGTAGGGGCTATTAGCCCCATTTAGCAGATGAGAAGACTAAGGCAGACAGAGGTTAAGCAACTCATCCAGGGTCATATAGCTGGTAAGTTCATCAGGCTGGATTTGAACTCAGGTTTTCCTGAACTTCAAATTCAGGTCTCTTTCCACCGTGTCACTTTGTCATCACTTCCCCTCTCTGTGGCTCTAGTTTTCTCTTCTATAAAATGAAGGAAGAGTGATAGATGACTGTTTAGTCCCTAAGAGTCTATTTTGAATGTTTTAAGGGAGGTTGGTTCAAACCTTCTTTCATTTCCAAAGATCTGTTTGCTGTCAGAGTGAGCACTTGGCTCCCAGCTCCCTAGTAATCAAGCTTCTTGGGGAACAAGGATAAAGAAACAATTCACCTTAGCACCCACTTCCCAAGATTAATTGATTAAAATAAGAAAGCTACCATGGAGGAGAGAAAGAGGGCAGCCTCTCTACCATCTGCTTTGGGTGGGAGTGGACCATCTGTCTCTTCCCCCATGGTAAGTTGTGTAGCCTTGCTTTACAGCTGAAAGCACCTTTCATGCATCTTCTTCTACACACAGTTTCTGGTGCTTGCCTTGGTTGCAAGATTTCCTAGTTGTGGCTTGGCATGTAACTGCCTCCCATTTTCCCTTTCTCTGGCCCTCACAAACCTCCACAAAAAAAGTCAGTAATCACTAATTTTGTTTCACATTCAAACTGAAAATGAATACATACCTCTCCCCTGATATGAGCAGAAGTACTTGCTGCTCTGATGTTCCGGCTAGAGGCTACAAATCTATAGTCTGGGAATGGTTCCAGGAACAAGAGAGCCAAACTTTAAAAGGACTTAAGATTGACCGACACTTTAGACTGTGATGGAATGACTTGGAAGCAAGTAGACTGCCCCACCCACCAGCAGCCCAGTGGATTTCTCAGATCACTTTCCCTGAGACACCATCTGCCATCTGACCCCGAATAAGAATGCCCTCACATACCTGACAGGTGGTCATTACTTTACTTTTAGCTTCAAGTTGGTGGGCATTTTTAGTGTTGAGCTATCTCTTAATTTGGGAACAGCCCCCTATTGAGTGATAATTAAGGTATTCCTTCAGATGCTCAGGAAGACTGGATTTCTGAGGCAAAACAAAACAAACGCCCAACTGTTCAATTCCTTGGATCATATAGGGTAATCGTGGAATAGGCCAGCTCCATCAGAAAGCTGAGTTATCTTGAAATACCCTTTCCCTACCAGATTAATTTTGAAAAGGTTTGTTCAGGTCTATTTGAGATAAATCTGCTTGGGTGAAGGTAGATACATTCCTAGTAGAATCCACCTTATAAAAATGTTAAACAGCACGGATTTCTGGGACTTTCATCCAGACACCTCCTTCCAAGTTAACATTGACCTATTAACAACTCTTTGGATTCAGTTGTTCACTCAGCTCCATACCCAACTAACTGAACTATGATTAAATCCTTGGGTTTTTAACCTATTCTGTGTTCTGATCCCTTTGGCACTCTGGTGAAGTCAATGGTCCCCTTCTCAGAATAATGTCTCTCAATGCGTAAAATTAAAAATATACATATGATTGCAAAAGGAAACCAATTATATTGAGATAAAGATGCAATTTTTCCCATCCATGGTATATCCCATGGCTGTCTCTATTGTTCACAAGGACAGCATGGTGAAACACTTTGTTGAAATCAAAGTGTTCTACTTCTACAGCTTACTTCTGATTTATTTAGTCTAGTTATCTTGTCAAAAAAGGAAATTAAGTTAATCTGACTTGACCTCTTCTTGCTACCTCTCCAACTCATCAACACCTGTCAAAAATTGCCAACAATATGGTAGAGCTGTGAATCGATATCATCATTCTGAAAAGCAATCTGGAACTGTGCTCCCCAAAAGCTACTAAACTGAGCTTCTCTTTGACCCAGTGATATCTGATATCTATATAGGTATGTATTCCCAAAGAGATCAAAGAAAGAGAAAAAAAGGACCCACGTGTGCAAAGAAATTAAAAGTAACTCTTCTGGGGGTGAGCTACAAACTAAGGATGTGCCCATTAGTTGGGGAATGGCTGAACAAATAATAGTATATCAGTGTAATAGAAATTTATTATTATTTAGTCAATTAGTCATGTCTGACTCTTCATCACTCCAATTGGAGTTTTCTTGGCAACAATACTAGAGTGGCTTGCCATTTCCTTCCCCACCTCATTTTATAGATGAGGAAATGGAGGCAAACAGGGGTAAATGATTTGCCCAGGGTCACACAGGTAGTAGGTGTCTGAGGTCAAATTTGAACTCAGGTGCTTTTGACTACAGGCCCAGCACTCTATTCACTGCACCACCCATCTGCCCTGTAATAGAATACTTTTGTCCAGTGAGATACGATGAAGGGGATAGATAGCTTCAGAGAAACCTTGGAACAATAGCTAATAATAATTATAGCTAGCACTCACATAGTGCTTTAACATTTGCAAAATGCTTTCCAAAAATAATATCATTTGATCCTCACAGGACAGGAGGTTAAGTGAATTGGCCAAGGTCACAAAGTTAGTAAGTGTCTGAGGTCATATTTGAAGGCAGGTCTTTTTAATTCCAGGTCCATGCTTTATGTACCATGCTACTTAGATGCCAGAGAAGACTTGTATGAACTGATATAGAATGAAGAAAGCAGAATTAAGAGAACAGTTTATACGGTAAGAACAGCATCGTAAAGATAAGCAACTCTGAAAGACTTAGAAATTCTGATTAATGCAATGACCAACAACAATTCCAGAAGACCCAGGATGAAACACGGACCCCTTTCCTCACAGAGGGGTGACAGACTCAGTGCAGATTGAGGCATATACTTTTCAGACATATGGCCGATGTAGGAATTAGTTTTGTCTGACACTACTTATTTTTTGCAACAGTTATTTTTCTTTCTTTCCTTCCTTTTTTTTTCTTTCTTTCCTTCTTTCTCTTTTTCTTTCTTTCCTTCCACAAGGGGAGTTAGGAAGAATAAAAAATAGATTTTTGTTCATTAAAAAACTTAATTTAAATTTTAAAAATTAAATAAAGAATGTTGGGCCCAGAATTAAGAGATCTTGGTTTCAGACCCTGCTCTAACACTTAAAAACAAAGCTTGCCCACAGGGACTCAGTAGTCACATCTGCCATTTCTTTTAGTACCTAAGGTAAGTTCATCTGGGTCTGGGGACATTAGTTTAGTAAAGGCAGCAAGGTGATGACACTGTCTCTTCATTTATTTGGGGTTTCTACTCCCTGCTGACCAGTTTTATGTTCTTCCCAGTTTAAACATCATTCTCCCTGGAAAAGAAAACAGAAGTGAAATAAGAGATGATTGCTTCTGCCTTGTCCTCATTACACATTTTCATCATCTCATCCAGCCTGAGCAGTAGCTCTACCCCTCCTGTAACCCCTTTCCCCCCAACACAGCTATAAAAACAATAAATTACCTTTATGGTCCTTACCATTCCTTGCCACCACTAGATGGGATCGTACTAATATTTTTCTGTTCAGCCTTGTCCTGGCTTCCATGTCTTTTCAAGATCTGAATTCATCAATGACCTCCTTGTGAATCTACATTGCGCAGGGTCTTTTTAGACAAGTCCTCTTTTTCACTTCATCAGCATTATATTTGCTCCCCAGAATTTTATTCTTAAGGGTTCCCTAACCCTTCTAGTTCAACTTCTGAAAATTATTAGGCCATTGGATCACATCTACCCTTTTTCTGAACTCTTTGAAATCTGTACCCTCTCTCCCATCTCCCTCCCCCCAAATCTAGGTTAATGCCATTGTTCCTATAATTTCCACCTTAGCGTTTGGTAGTAGTGGAGATAATGTATGTCCTGTTAAACCAGGGCTTCCAAGACCAAACCCAACACCAAGGTAGACGTCATTATGAATTTCTCAGCTTGACTATCGCTAGCTTCCTCCTTTTCCCAGTTGTCATAGAGATCTGTTGGCTGCTTTTGCATCATGAGGTTGCATTATATAGGACTTAATGAAGTCCACAGTCTGTTCTCCCTGCTTTTGGAAACATTGTCTACTCCACTAGATACATGCTATATCTGATGGGGTGCTTAGGCGCCTGTGCTTGAAGCGCAGCTCCAAAATCACCTTTCTCCCTAGCCTCAAGTCTCCCTAGCCTCAAAACACTGTCTCAGGCACTCTCTCCAGCTCAAGGGCAGCATGCCCTAGCAAAATACATATCTCTCTTTCTGATACAGTAACCAGCTGCAGCTATAGAATTTAGTAGTTTGAACCAGCTGTGTACTGGCTGAACTGTCTGTGTACTGGGTCATAAAGATATTACTACTCACTGACCTGTCATATATATCTTAGACTTAGTCATATGTATACTCCCTTAAGTTTATCTTGTCTAACAAGACATTGCTGGGAACAGGCTGGGTATTTCACAGTCAGCCCTGTTATTTGACTTAGTGACGTTTCAGGCCTAAACCACAGTTCTCCATAGCACCCCTTCCCCCTTGGTCTATTTCCCAGTGAACTGTGGGTAAAATACCTGTGCAGTAGATATTAAAAGTGCATTTTTTTTTCCAAACTGACCATTCCCTAATCCTGCCCTGACTCACCTAGTTAGCATATTTGGCACATGTTTTACTATAGTTTATGCTATGTAAACTTTAGCTGTATCCCTCTAAGGTTACAGGTTCCCTAATAACTCTTGCCTACTAAAAAGCATAGCAATAAACTTTTACCACCTTGACTTGAAGAATGTTTGAGTCCACAAATTCATTCCAGACAACCTTGCCTGGAACAATGCCCAAGACCAGGTCTTGGGATCCCTGTTTCCCTGGGGGTTTCTTCCTCAACATTTCTGGCCCTTCATCATATCCAGTCATAGACCCCCACCAAACCTTGAAGGGGATCTTCCATCCCAGCACCCAGAAGTTAGTATGCATTCAGTTCAATTGAGAATTGTGGTAATTGTCACCACAGTAGCCTAATGACTATACCAATGACTGATCTTATTCCTGAGAACTAACTGGTTTCAAGTATTCACTAATTGGATCCCTAAACTCTGGCCCAGCAGGAATTCCTACAGAATAACCATAGGAAAAAGCACATCCAATCTTCTGTCTCATCTTCTGGAACCTCACAACAGTTGGTTAAGAAGAATGGGCAGGCAGTTTTCTGATAAAGAAATCAAAATAATTTATAGTCATATGGAAAAATGCTCTAAATCATTATTGGTTAGAGAAATGCAAATTCAAACAATTTTGAGGTACCATCTCAAACCTATCATATTGGCTAAAATGATAGAAGTGGAAAAATGACTTGAAGGGGATATGGAAAAATTGGGACCTTAATTCTTTATTGGTGGATCTATGAGATGATTCAACCATTTTGGAGAGCAATTTGGAATTATGCTGAAAGAGCTATTAAACTGCTTATAGTCTATCCAGGGGTAGAGAAACTATGGCCTCAAGGCCACAAGTGGCCCTCTAGGTCAGCCCTTTGACTGAATCCAAACTTCAAGGAACAAGTTCCCTTAATAAAAGGATTTGTTCTGTAAAACTTAGATTCAGTCAAACGGCCGCACCCGAGAACCTAGAAGGTCATGTGTGGCCTTGAGGTCACAGGTTCCCCACCCCTGGCATACAGCGATATCACTATTAGATCTGTTTTCCAAGATGATTAGGGAAAAAGGAAAAAAAGCTATATGTTCTAAAAACGTTTATAGCCCCTATCTTTGTGGTGGCAAAGAACAAGAATTTGCAGGGATGACCACCTTTTTGTCCAATTTGTATGCAACCTTATCAGCATACCAAAAAAAGGGGGGGGGGGATGAGTGGGAAATAGCATGATGGGATGCCTCATCACATGGGGCATTCATAGAAATTCAGACAAAGGTTCATGTCCATTTTTCAAGTATATTGTAGGAGGAATTCTCATTCAGGTATATGTTGAATTAGATGGCCTTTGGACAAGGTTTCTGTCAGGTCTGAAGTACTGTGGTTCTGGAATGTGTGATGACTATTTTATGCTTTGTGGTACCTTCAACATCCCATAGTCTAGAGTTTGTAAACTGTATCTTTTAAGACTTTGTGGATTGTAGATTGTTAACTTATTTAGAAGATATTGTTACCTATTCCTGGGACCCCAACCACATCTCCAGTCTGATCAATCAATAATAACTTAGTAGTATCTGATATTTACATATCACTCCACTGCCTCATCATGGTGTCAAAGGTCACCCTCGGTTCCTGAAAGCTATTCCAGTACAACACAATCTCTAGACCAGGGGCAATCTGGCGAATGCTCTGGATCCTTCTATGAATCATAATTTTAAATTCATAAAATATATCAAATTATAAGGAAAACCAATTAATCAAAAGTTATTCTGTGCTTTTATCTTATATAAATTATATTATATAATAAATTGTATAATTTATTACATAATTATTCTATAAATTTTATAATTCATTATAAAAATACTATATAATTATTATATAAATAATAGTATAGAATTATATGATTTATTATCTAATATGGACATTACATAATTATTATATACATTATATGAAAATAATTTTATGGACTCCAGATTAAGAACCGTTGCTCTAAAAGATTCTACTGTGCTGAAAAGACTTCTAATATTGTCCTGGTAACATTATAAGACTACTTTCTGTGAACCAGCCTACCTAACTATACACAAGCTCATTGCTAATAGTTAAGCACTCTTGGTGATAAATTCTTTGGCCATGACAACCTATGAAACAGAAAAATGCAAAATGGCCCTTAGTCCTATATGGCTCCTTTCCACTACTGGCAGTGAAGGTGGCAAAGTAAAAAGACAGAAAAGAGAGCCAAGAATCACAGTTTTTAGGTAATCTCTAAACTTCAGCTTTACTATTGCTATTCTAAATGGGAGTTCCATTACCAATGGGCAATGGATAGACAAACTTCAGGGGGAACTGAACCAGCTTTTTATAAAGAAAACAGAAGAATGAAGGAAGCTGCAAGTAAATTTAAGGATGGCAAAGCAGGAAAAAAGGAAGGAAAGAAGGAAGGAAGGAAGGAAGGAAGGAAGGAAGGAAGGAAGGAAGGAA
>NW_027187340.1:1659939-1668851 GCF_028583685.1 Petaurus breviceps papuanus
AGGAAGGAAGGAAGGAAGGAAGGAAGGAAGGAAGGAAGGAAGGAAGGAAGGAATTGGCATAGTTAGTTGTATTGTATAACCAAAGGCAACAAGAGGCATCATTTCATGTAGCATCTAGGGAGGGAAAAATACTAAAGTAATGGGGGGAAATTTCTCAGACTCTTCTAATACTGAAAAATAGTAAAATGTGCATACCCTTTGACCCAGCAATACCACTTCTAGGGCTATACCCCAAAGAGATAATAAAAATGGGAAAGGACCCACGTGTACAAAATATTTATAGCAGCTCTTTTTGTGGTGGCCAAGAGCTGGAAATTGAGGGGACGCCCATCATTTGGGAAATGGCTGAACAAGTTGTGGTATATGAATGTTATAAAATACTATTTATGCTATAAGAAATGATGAACAGGCAGACTTCAGAAAAACCTGGAAAGACTTATATGAACTGATGCTGAGTGAAGTGAGCAGAACCAGGAGAACATTGTACACAGTAACAGTCACAGTGTGTGAAGACTGATTTTGATAGACTTGGCCCTTCTTAGCAATGCAAGGACCTAAATCAATTCCAAAGGACTCATAATGGAAAATGCCATCCACATCCAGAGAAAGAACTATGGAGTCTGAATGCAGAGCGAAGCAGACTATTTTCTTTTTGTTTGTTTTGTTTTGTTTTTCTTTCTCATGGTTTCTCCCATTCGTTATAATTCTTCTATGCAACATGACTAATGTGAAAATAGGAATGTTTATGTAAAGCCTATATCAGATTGCATGCCATCTTGGGGAAGAAGGAAAGGAAGAAAATTTAAAACTTATAGAAGAGAATGTTGAAAACTAAAAATAAATAAATTAACTAAAAAAATATGTCTGAGAGGATACCAACAAGAATAACTACTTTCTCATCTATACAAAGTTTTTAAGAATAAACCATACACCAGCCTTTCTGGAGAGCAATCTGGAATTATGCCCAAAGGGCTATAAATACTTTCATACCCTTTGATCCAGCAATACCACTCCTAGGGTTATATCCCAAAGAGATCATAGAAATGGGAGAAAGACCCACATGTACAAAAATGTTTATAGCAGCTCTTTTTGTTGTGGCAAAGAATTGGAAATTAAGGGGGTGCCCATCAATTGGGGAATGGCTGAACAAGTTGTGGTATATGCATGTTATGGAATATTATTGCGCTATAAGAAACGGGGAGCAGGCGGTCTTCATATTTACCTGGAGAGGCTTAAAAGAACTGATGCTGAGTGAGAAGAGTAGAACCAGGAAGAATTTGTACACAATTACAGACACAACGTATGTGTGATGACCAACTGTGATAGACTGGACTCTTCTCAACAATACAGGGATATAAGTCAATCCCAAAAGACGCATGATGGAGAGAAAAACGTGCATCCAGAGAAAGAACTAGAAAGAACTAAATTTATATCCAGGTGGAAGCAAAATACCTGATCTTTTTCGTTCTCTTATTTGAATTTATGTCCTCTTTACCATTTTTCATTCCAGCTGGTACAATCCATCCTTATAACCTGACCATTGTATAATGTGAAAGTATTTACAGATCCTATACTTGATAATAAGCCGCCATGAGGGGGAGGGGAGGGAGGGGGACAAAATGTGAAATTCAAGGAATTGTGGAATTGAATCCTGTAAACTAAAAGGAAACAAACAAATTAATAAATTAAAGTTAAAAAAAAAAAAGAATAAACCATACATGCATCAGGGGAATCACCAAAGAAGATATTAGAAGGGAACAGGCAGGCTTTTGCAAATGATATCCCACAGTAAACCACACCTTTGCCATCATACAATTTACTATAAGATGTAGAGGTGATTATAAAAAGGAATTTTATTTGGGAGAGGAAGATGTCACTTTAAAAGTTCTCTTCCAAAAAGATGTATCCTATTCATACACCAAAATCATTCAAGACTGCACGAAGATATAGAAATACAGGCCATCTTGTTCAACACTCCTCTGATCATTTATATTGTGCAAAACACAAAACAGGGATATGCACATTCACTAAAGGTGTTAAACACTATCATGGAAAGGATCTGACACAGAGGTCAAGTTCAATAAAGGTTCCCTACGGGTGTTGAGGTTCTCCAGCTACTCCTGTTTGTGGATGACATTTTGTTGGTCATGTTAACTTCTGCTACATTGCAGAGCCTCCTCAAAGAAATCTATTGTTGTTCAAAAGAGTTTGGCGTGGTGATTGAACCAAGAAAAACTAAGTGTATAAAGAAAGACTACTGTCCAGATTATTACTTGAAATTATATAAATAATCTATAGTCAGGGTCTTTGAAGGACATTGATATGTATATTGGAATCCCTAATTACAAGGTGTAGGGTTTAGGATGGGAAAGAAGATGGAGAATTAGGAGCTAAATTTCCTTGAAAAGAGGAGAGAAAATGGCCCAGAAAGCAGTAAATAACTACTGGTAGGATACTAATGGAGTGGAGTGAAACTCAAAGGAAGAAAGGTTGCTGAGTGATGGTAGCAGGGTCTGAAGATGGCAAACCCATCATTCTTTATCCTGGACCAGTGCATCAGGAGCGATGGGAGAAGGTATATTCAGTAGGAGAAAGAATGGATAGGGATGCAGTGTCTTCTGGAAGCCACATTGCCATGATGTATGCCATGGCATCAGCATCCCCTCTTCAATGTGAAATCTTTGCCAGATCTCTTCCACTGCTGTGTTGAACATCTTTGGTGAGCACACATCTTCCTATTTTATGTCCTGCCTGATCTTTATAACCATGAGGTTGTTGAACAAGATTGTCTCTTCTGTTATGTATTTAAGGAATTTTGAATGATTTTGATATACGTATAACAAGATCAATGAGTCTATTCCTTACAAGCATGCTCAAAGTACTCAGCTGATGAAATCCTCTGTGGTCTTTGGAGTAGATGCAGACATTCTGCAATTGGTTCTAGTCAATTCACCATGTTATGAGCAGTCAGACTGCCTGCATGGTTAAAACTGGGATGGATTGAAAAAGGCAATAGTCAGCTAGAGCCTCTCTCTCCCTGTTTCTCTCTTTCTGTCTCTCTGTGTCTCTTGTACTCTTGCTTTCTCAACATATTTTTTTCATATTTTCCCCAATTATATGTAAAAACAAATTTTTAGCATTCCTTTTTAAAAATTTGATTTCTAAATTCTCTCCCTCCTTCCCCATCCCCCTCATTGAGAAGGCAAGCAACTCGATGTAGGTTATACATGTACAGTCATGTAAGACATATTTCCACATTAGTCATGTTGTGAAAGAAAACACAGACCAAAAAAAAAAACAAGAAAAATAAAGCTTTTAAAGGCATGCTTTTATCAACATTCAGACTTCATCAGTTCTTTCAGGAGATGGATGATATTTTTCATCATAAGTTCTCAGAATTGTCTTGAATCATTGCTGAGAATAGCTGGTCACAGTTGATCATCATACAATGCTGCTGTTACTGTGACAATGTTCTTCTGGTTCTGCTCATTTCACTTTGCATCAGTTCATATAAGTCTTTCCAGATTTTTCAGAGAGCATCCTGCTCATCATTTCTTATAGTACAATAGTATTCCATCACAATCCACAACTTGTTTAGCCATTCCCAGTTGATGGATATCACCTCAATTTCCAATACTTTGCCATCACAAAAAGAGCTGCTATAAATATTTTTGCACATGTAGGTCTTCTTCCCTTTTTAAAATCTTTTGGGGATGCTGACCTTGTAGGGGTATTGCTGGATCAAAGGTTTTGCAGCCCCTTGGTTATTGTTCTATATTGCTTTCCAGAATGGTTGAATCTGTTCACAAATCCACCAATAATATACTAGTGTCTCAATTTTCCCTTAACCCTTAAACATCTGTCATTTTCTTTTTCTGTCATATCAACCAATATGATAGGTATGGGGTGGCACCTCAGAGTTGTTTTAATGTGCATTTCTCTAATCAGTAGTGATCTAGAGTGTTTTCTTCATATGGCTATAAATAGCTTTGTTCACTTCATCTGAAAATTGCCTCTTCATATCCTTTGACCATTTATCACTTGAGGAATGTAAAGCAAATCTCTTGACTAAGATTCTTTCCTACTTGTAGGCATTGGAGAAGGTGGGTAAGCTGCAGAATTTACAAGTGGATTGAAAATAAGCAAGAGTGGGGATTACAGAGGAAGCAATAGCTGGAGGAGTTGGAATGGAATGGCATCATTTGAACAAGTAGAGGGGTTAGCCTTGTTAAGAAGTAAAGCCACTGGGGTTAGAGCACAGGCCCTCTGGAGTCAAGAGGACCTGAGTTCAAATCCGGCCTCAGACACTTAACACAAAGAAAACTAGCCATGTGACCTTAGGCAAGTCACTTAACCCCAATTGCCCTACCTTCCCCCCTCCAAAAAAGCAAAAAAAAAAAGTAAGTAAATCCATTTCATCATGTGAAACGGGTGAAGGAGAAAATGGCAGAAGGCACCTGAATGATACGAGAACAATGAGTTCATGACAAATGGCCTTATTTTTCTCTGTTAAACAGGAGACAAGTTTCTCAGCTGAGAGAGTGAGGGTGAGGGAGAGCCATGGGAGGTTTGAGGAGAGATGAAAAGATTTGTAAGAACCTCTGTGGAGAGGGGGACAGAGAGTTAACAAAGGAGGCATAGTAGGATTGCCTAGAAACAGCAAAGGTATACTGGAGGTTATGGAATGTAAATTTGTAGTGGACTCAGAACCATTATGTGATTTTTCTCCATCTTCATTCAGCAGTACAAAGGGGAACAGTAATCTTAACAGGTGTGAAGACAACAAATGGTGGGAGTAATCCAAAGCTGAGGTCTGGCTGGACAAAATCAGCAATATGATAAAGGGGCTATGCTGCGGGGGTGGGGAACCTGCAGCCTAGAGGCCACATGTGGCCTCCTAGGTTCTTGGGTATGGCCTTGTGACTGAATCCAAGTTTTACGAACAAATTGTTCTGTAAAGTTTGGATTCAGTCAAAGGGCTGTACAATAAATTATGGTCATACAAGGGGATTATGGAATTCCTGAACATGGAGGTGGTGCATTTGTGGGTGATGGCAAGGTGATGGTAGGATCATCTTTATGCACTGATGAGGAGAGGTGGAGAAGTAGGGAATGGGAGGTGAATAGGTTGAGGAGCTGAGTGGTTAGGGTATTTGAGGGAGAAGAGCTATGTATAGTCAAGTCCCCTAGTGTGAAAGCAGGAGTCAGGGAGGAGGGGAAAACTGAAAGCCAAATATTGAACTCATTGAAGAAGGAAGGGGGAGTGATCTGGGGGGTCTGTTGACAACAGCTACTGGAATTGTGATTCGATGGTAGATATGTATTAGTATGAACCTCAAAGGGAGAGAAGTTACTAAGTAGAATCTAGAAGAGGCAATGGGGAGCAATGGGGAGTATACCAACTCTCCCAGTGAGCCAAGGAGCATGAATAAAGGTGCAGCCAGTACTGAAGAGGGTGGCCAGGGAGGCTGTGTCATCAGATCAAAGCCAGATTTCAGTAAGAGCTAGTAGATGAGGGCAGCTAGGTAGCACAGTAAATAGAGCATGGCCCTGGAGTCAGGAGGACCTGAGTTCAAATCCAATCTCAGACACTTAACACTTACTAGCTGTGTGACCTTGAGCAAGTCTCTTAAACCCAATTTCCCTGCCTTCCAACCTGCAAAAAAAGAGGGGGAAAATGAACTAGTAGATGGAAAGAGTGGGAGAAGAATAGATTTAAGATGAAGGGAAGTTTGTTGCCTGTGGAAGGGATGTTCTAGAGGGTACATAATGGTTGGGTGGAGTTAGGATGAAGCTTTGGGATGGGAGGGTGGAGGTGGAAGGGAATGAGGAATGGAGTGGTACAGGGTGTGAAATGGGGTTTGGATGATATTCTACAGGCGTTTAGAGTTACTGAGATGTGAAGGGAATGAACAGGTTTAAGAAAGTTCATCATTGAGTGGAGGGTGTCAGTTCTCTGCTTTACTGGAAGAAAACCCTTCGGGTGGCATTTTGCTCAAACAAATCAAATACTTTTTGATAATAAAAAAGTACAGGTGGATCTTGTATCCTTTATGTCTTTCAGTCAATTGGTAAAAATATGGTCCATTGTAGAATAAGGCCTCCAAAAGCCTGACTTTTCCTTGCTAATATTCTAATTGAGGATACCCTCAATGCATGTGTGTATGTAGATGAGATTTATATAGGTGGGAAAATTACACATAATATATATTAAATAATATATATGGAAAATGGGTATCCAGGCTGGCAGTTGTTGACGTGCTCCTAGTCATCAATTTCCAGTATTAACAAGAACTGAGATGTCTTCCACAGCTAAGTGGAGGATATTGGAGAAGGCTATAACTCTGCGATTTTCGTGTCTTCCCCTCCCTTGGATACATTTTGAATCGGTCCTTCAATTCCCTCACGATTGTGACACATCCCATACTGATCTCCTTTACACCTCCTTGGTCTAGCCTAGTTGCTTTTACCTCCTTGTTTGTCTTTAATAGCAGTTTTACCTTTTCTTTAAGTACAGCTGGGACTCTGGTGTTAAAGTCCAAGTGTAATTTCTCTGACAAAGTAAATGCAGAGTAATTTCTGGGGAAAGAGAGAAGGCACATTGGGAAACTGGGGCAGGGGAAGCAGAATAGTCCTGGGCTAGGAGGTGGTACTTGACCTGAGCCTTGAAGGAAAGCAGGGGCAAGTAGGGAGAACATTTTGGCCATGGTGGAACAGGCTGTGGGAAGGAACAGAGATGGGTTATTAGAGGTGTAATAACACATGAAGTAAAAGCTCTTTTTATCTCATGCTCTGTCCCCTGAACCTTTCAAGAACACAATACATGGTGAAGAGTAGTGCCATTCTTTCCCTGGGCCATTCATCCTTTGGTTTACAGGAAGTCTAAATTCACTTCTTTGCAGCTTCCACCCATCAGGGTCAAACAAAATTCCCTTTTCACGTAAATGCCCTTTAAATACTTGCCTTTGATTTCCATAGTGCCATTAGCATCATGAAACTATTATCTCATTTCATCTTCAAGACATCCTTTTAAGGTGGATAGGGTAGGTATAATTATCCCCCATTTTATAAATGAGGAAATAAAGGCAAAAAGCAAGATCATGTTCCTGCAGTCAGGGCTAGAACCCAGCTTTTCTGACTTCTCAATGCTTTCTAGGAGAGCCATTTAGAAACCAGTGGTTTGTAATTCTAGTCTAATCACCTTTCACCAAAGAAAGGAATAATGGAAGAAGGGTCATAAAACACTGTCTTATTGATGTGCAGGGGCAGCTAGGCAGCACCATAGTGTATAGAACACTAGGCCTAGAATCAAGAACACTCATCTTCCTGAGTTCAAATCAGGCCTCAGACACTTACTAGCTGTGTGATCCTGGGCAAGTCCCTTAACCCTGTTTGCCTCAGTTTACACATATGTAAATATGAGCTGGAGAAGGAAATGACAAACCACTCCAGAATCTTTGCCAAGAGAACTCTAAATGGGGATACGAAAGGTCAGACATGACCGAAAAACGGCTAAACCGCAACATCTGGCATGCACTATGCTGAGCACTCTACAAATATCTCATGTAATTCCCACAACAACTCTGAGAGGTAGGTGCTCTTGCTACCTACATTGTATAGTTGAGGAAACCAAGGCAAACAGAGGTTAAACAACCTGTCCAAGACCACACAGCTAGTGTTTGAGGCTGTATTTGAATTCAGATCCTCTTGACTGCAGACCTCATTGCTGTAACCATTGTGCCACCTAGTCAAACATCCTAATGTCTCACAGCTAAGAAACCTTGCCAGTCAAAAGCAGTCCTTTTTGGAACTGATAGTAAAGAGGGATAAGAAGGCGGTGAGGCATATATGTGGGTACCTATTTCTCCTCGTCTTTCTCTTACTTTCATTTTTTCCTTCTTCCCCTTCTTTGTGGAGAGAGGTATGAAATGAATGAGGATACTGAAAGGGATAATGTTGAATCTGGGAGCCTGGCCTGAATGGGCGCGAGCTGGAATACGCCTGAGGCAGGAGGGTTATAACCCAGAGGCTAGAGCTCAGGTGGAATCCAGCTGTGAGATTTTATACAAGTCATTGGCCTCTCTGAGCCTCTACCTCCTTATCTGTGAAATGGAGGTAATAGTCATTTATAAAGCTCAAATGAGATGACGCATTTTGTAAACTCCAAAGTCAAACATGGACAACCCACAGCAGGAATTTTCAGCAACACACCAGGAGCCACCAGGAAAAAAAAAAAAGTGAAATAGGGTTGTCTCTGTTTCCTGCCCACTTACATATCTCTCTTATATACTTCTCAAACAGCCCTGCAGCCCTGTGATTATGCTCACCTAACCTTACCCAGTCCTTACATCCATCAATCAACAAACACTTATTAAATACCCATTCTGTTCCAGGCTTATATGGGGAGTTTATATGCTAATGAGGCAGATTTCTCTCTCTCTCTCTCTCTCTCTCTCTCTCTCTCTCTCTCTCTCTCTCTCTCTCTCTCTCTCTCTCTCTCTCTCTGTGTGTGTCTCTGTCTCTCTGTCTCTGTCTCTCTCTGTCTCTCTCCCTCCCTCTCTCTCTCTTCTCTCTCTCTCCCTCATTGTCTCTCTCCTCTCTCCCTCCCTCCCTCTCCTCTCTCTCTCATTGTCTCTCTCCTCTCTCTCTCTCTCTCTCTCTCTCTCTCTCTCTCTCTCTCTCTCTCTCACACACACACACACACACACACACACACACACACACTACAGAGCATCATAAATTTAGAGCAGGAAAGAAACTTAGAGTAGAGGCCTTTGGAAACCAACCTCCTAATCTCCCATTAAACGTATACAAATGAATACTTGGGGAATTTGCAGAGTGAAAGCTTTAGCTGCTGGGGAAGATAGGGTGGGAAGAATGGTTTGTTTGTTTTTTCTCTCTCCACACTTTCC
>NW_027187340.1:1668861-1706361 GCF_028583685.1 Petaurus breviceps papuanus
CCACACTTTCCCATTGTCCATATAAGTAATTAGTTCAATAGTGTAGGACACTTAATCCTTTGGAGATCATTTGCATTGTAGAAAAGGACCTTAGAGGAGGAAAGTGTGGCAATATTGAGAATGGTGTCTACCCCGGCCACCCCTTTCTTGCCTAGACTGCCAGGGAATAAAATACCCGGATCCTACTATGCCCTGGTGAACCATCCATAGACATATTCCCCAGCTCTCCTTTGGAACAGTTTCTGTACCCAGAGCCCAGTAAAGCCAGGAATATGAAAGGCAGAGGGAGAGTCAACTGTCTGAAATGTGGAAAGGTGAGTGTTCTAATACAGGGAATGTTCTTGTAACTGGGCTTTGCTTGAGCGCTTCTTCCCCCTGGCACTGACTGGCTGTGGTGGGGGTTGGGGATGGGGGAGGCTCTGGGGGAGGTTGTGGCACATTGTGACAGGCAAGCTTGGCAGGTGGTTCTAGAACCAGGTGACCGGACACTTGCTGGATATGTGCCGGCAGAAGTAATTCCCTCCCTAATTCCAAATCATTTTTTGATAAGGACAAAAACTATGTATAAATGAATATTTCCATCTTTATTTCAAATTCTAGGTTTCAACTGCAATATTAATGCTACTCCACAGTGTAATTTACTTGTAATAATATATCATTATTTCCATTTTACAGTTCTCTTCTTAAAGTAGTAAAGCAAATGTTTTAAAAAGCACAAATAGCTTCACCACAATTCTCCATTCAGCCTAAGAATTTGTGCTATCCTTTCAGAATTGCACATAATTGAAAACAATGAAAACCCCCATGTGCTAAATGCTCTAGTCATTAAAGCATTTTTTACTTTGGAATAAAAGAGCCTTCTCATGGTTGTATTTATTATTTTTCTATAAACCAAAAACATACTTCTTCCTCTGTTCCCAGACTGACATCTGCTGGGGATGTCAGGCTGACCATCTTTCTCAAGGTAGGACCTTCATTCAGGCCACCAACCTATCAGCAGGGAAGCCATGCCCAGCCCTGACCAATCACCATAGCGGTTCCACTTTCCCCTTCATTTCAGCAGTTGGGGTTAGGCAAGGTAGAACTTAGTCAATGAATGAAGTAAGTGAGTGAAGGAATAGCTTTCTGGCATTCATGGTCTTGCTTCTGTTGAGAAATAAAGTGGATGCTGCATAGAGAAGGTCAAGTCTTCCGAAAATAGACTTCACTGAGATTCAATTCACTAACAACATTTATTAGTCACCTACTACATGCAGAGCACTATGGTAAAGACTGGGAGAGATCCATGGTAGAGATGAGATGAGGGACCTTGTCCTTGAGAGTCTATTAGAAGGAGATAACATATACATAGATAATCATAGTATGAATAATGTCAACCTTGATGCTGGCAAACAACAAAGCTAAAGACACTGGCCACCGGAACCACTGCACAATTAATGTCATTGTCCAACAGCAATTTGTTAAGTCTGGGGAAAAAAATGAACAGTGTCTTCTGAATTCTCTAGCATTTCATTCCCTTCATTTCTGAGGTTCTGACCATCTTTCATTCAACTGTCCCCCTGATGAAAGTGGCATTGACTGTTCCGCGGATGAGTTTCTTCCAGTCCCATCAAGGTGCACTATTGAAAAAGTCCGGGCACTTGGTCAGAAGCTGGACTTTACCAGTTAGGTGACCTATAAAATACTCCGCCTACCTTGTAGTAGGGTGGTTGTAAGGGGGGGGGGGGGCAGGTGGGGGTGGCTAGGTGGCGCAGTGAACGGAGCACCGGCCCGGAGTCAGCAAGACCCCAGTTCAAATGCAGCCTCGACACAACACAAAACTAGCCAAGACTAGGCAAGTTTCTTAACCCCAATTGCCCTCTCCTCCCCTCTCCAAAAAGAAAAAAAAAAAAATGCTAAGTGAAAAGTAATTGCTCTTTGCACTTTTCGTCTGTCTTGCCTGCGGAGATAACCATTCTACCCAGGGCGCTGCCCGGCAATGGCAATGCAAGCATTCTCTTTCACCGATCAATGTCCTTTTTTTTTTTTTTTTTTAACCATCTACGGGATCTGGGCCCCTTTGCTAGTATTT
Organism: Petaurus breviceps papuanus; assembly: GCF_028583685.1. Classification (NCBI taxonomy): domain Eukaryota; kingdom Metazoa; phylum Chordata; class Mammalia; order Diprotodontia; family Petauridae; genus Petaurus; species Petaurus breviceps. The sequence continues at coordinate 1,670,933 of NW_027187340.1, forward strand.
CACTTCAACTCAAACTATGTGAAAACCTGCACTACTCAACTAACACGTGCTCTGGACTTACTCTATGACCCCAACTCCACTGGCTGGTCTGGTTCCCAGAGAATGACCACCACATCCCCTCGGGGCTCTAGATTAATCCTAGGGGCTGGGAGGTAGCTTTCTAATGCTATAATATGTTGACCTCCACTAATTATCCATTGATTGCAGTCAGCTAGACTAAATTAGCTTTTAGAAAGGTGTGTTTACGAAGGTGGTTGAGTCAGAAGACATGTATTTCTAAAATTCCCTCAAAAGACTGTGATAGATATATCAAATTGCTTTCCTTCTCAATGAGGGGAGTGAGGAGGAAGGGAGAGAATTTGGAACACAATTTTAAAAACGAATGTTGAACATTATTTTTACATGTAATGGGGGAGGTGGAATAAAATACTAAAAAAAAAAATGGTAGTCTTCCACAGGTGCATAGAATCCAAGGAAAAGTGGTCTCAGGCAGAGAGAGAATGTGCAAAGAGCTAACACAACCCCTGACTACTAGAAGTCCTTTGGTCTCCACCATGAAGCTCTCCCTAAGCATAGCATGCCATGTCTGCTGGACTTCTTGTAGTTTTGAAGCCGTCTTTCCTCACAGTGTCTAATTTATTCTCAGCTTCCCAAAGACGCCGCCACCAGTCACTGCTCTTGCAAGGGTGCTGGTAGGACTGGGACAACAGAGTAACAATGGGAAGCCCCAAATTCTCCAAACCTCTAGTCAAGGGGTGGGGAGACCACAGCTAGGTCATTGCCTAAAAACCCCTTCTTGGGGACTTGTGTGGAAGGTTTCTACTACTAAGTTTACCAGTGCTCAAACCCCAGAGTTTTGAATTGGCTCGACATTTTATAGATGACCTACAGAGTATAACCAAGTTTCCTCAGCCAATACCAACACACTTCCTATACAACATCATCCCCTTTCTTCCAGTGGCTTTGGAAGAATTCTAAATTGATAAAAAAAAAAAAAAAGACTTTTTGTGCTGGGATATACATAAATTTTAAAAAATGCCCAGTGGCTTATGCCTCTAATGAAGCTTTCCTTTTCTCTCCCCACTGTTTTTTAAGAGTAGGAAAGAATTCAGTTAGTTCTAAATGTTGAATTGAAGACAGATTGTAAAAGAAGAATTGACAGGACTTGGTGGCAGACTATGGGGGAAGAGAATGTGAAGGAGATGGAAGAGATAGAGATCACTCTGAGGTCCAATCCTCTATCTTGGCTTCAGCTATCATGCTTCTGTGTGACTCTCAGATCCCAGGTCTCCTTGCCCTGACCCCTGTCCTCAGCTCCAGACCATCATTTCTCACAACTTGCTGGAAATATCTACCTGAATGTCCAACAAGCACCACAATTTCAAGATACCCACAATTAAATTCATTATAACTTTCCAGTAAATCTGACTTCCCTATTTTGGTGCTACTTATTGGGATATAAAGAGTGTCCGACTTGGAGTGAGAAGATTTGGACCATGAGCAAATCACATGACCTCTTTGAGTCTCAGTATCCTTACCTGTAAAATGGGGGGAGGGCAGAATAAATGACTTCTAAGACTTCTTCCAATGTAGCTAGAGGGCTCGTGGTAGCTAGATGGTTCAGTGGATAGAGTGCTGGACCTGAAGTCAGGAAGACCTGAATTCAAATCCAGCCTCAGATACTTACTAACTATGTGACCCTGGGCAAGTCACTTAACCTCTGTTTGCCTTAATCAACTGGAAAAGAAAATGGCAAATCACTCCAGTATCTTTGCCAAGAGAACTCCCATGATCCATGGGGTCACAAAGAATCAAATTCGACTGAACAACAGCAGGTCTCTTTCCTTTTAAAGAGCTTAGGTTCTCCCCATTGTAATGGGAATGTAAATTTTAAGTATGTTCCCTGCCCCTAAGCTAAAGTGCACCTGGAGCCTGGGGTGGGAGGCTTGTTTTTCAGTAGATACTTTTTGATTGGCCAGTGGGTCAATAAGGTTGTTACATTCTCTGAGCCAGGAGAAGGCTATATAAGCCCTGATGTGTAGCTTTGTTTTGGGGCTCACTTTGAGAAGTGTTCTGTGATTTGATCAGATGAAACTCTGGGAAGCTGGCTGTTGAGAGCTCCCCCCCTCCTTTGAAAAACCCAGATGTTGATTTGGTATGGATATAATGGTTGGACAGTTTGGAAACTGTCTACTTGATCTGTTTCTCTGTCTTGATAATTCTGTCTGTATACTCTGAAGTTCGGGGTGCTGACCTTTTTCCCCTGAACTAGGTAAACGATACATATCTGACTGACTAAAGTAAGCTTGTTAACCCATTTTGAGTTGCTTTCCTTTATCAAAGCAGATCGAAGAACCTGTGTTGGCAGACACCCTGAGGATGCTTGGGGTGCTTGCCGCTACACCAATTAGCTAGTTTTCAAACCTCAATCACCTTTGATTTCCTTATCTCATATTTAGTCAGTCACTATTTGTATTCAGGAGAGTATTTAGGAAAGTGCCCAGTACATAGAAGACATTTAATAAATGTTTATTGATTGACAATTGGTTTTCACAATGTAGTTTCCTTTCTTTCTTTTTCTTTCCACTTTCAGTACTATAGTTTAGGCTCCTATCAGCTTAATAAATACTAAAGCATTTCCTTACTCCCTCCTTTAAACCATTCTGCTTTGATGCCATTTTTCTGACCCCAAACCTTCGATGGCTCCCCACTGTCTATGAAGGAAATCTAAACCTCCCGCCATTCAGTGCATTCCAAATCCAAATGGTTATTTCTCATAATCTCCAATAGGAGTCCAGTATTCCAGATTACATTTGAGCAAGCATTGCCTTTACCTGCCTCTGTGACTCTAAGCAAGTAACTAGAATACTTTAGCTATTTCTCTCTGTTGAAGTCTTAGCCATTCAAGGATCTGCTAATTTTTCTTCCTGGATATAAACTGTTCTTCCTCTATACAACTCGTTCTCAAACTTTTTGGTCTTGGGATCACTATACATTCTTAAAAATTATTGAGGACCTTAAAAAGCCTTTGCTTGTGTGGGTTATGGGTTGTACCTATTAATATTTACTATATTAGCAATTATGGGTGGGTGCAGTGTTCAGGGAAGATTAGCACCTCTGGTGTGAGGGCCTGCTGACCCTTTTCAGGGCTGCTCATTCACCTTTGGTGTCCACTTGCCACTCAACTCTCACCTGTGGCTTCAAGAAGTTGCAGTATGCACAGCAGTATACCCGGGTAAACTTTCTTGGCAGATGGGCTAAACCAGGTTTAGGGTAACTGATGGATGAGTTAGGAGGGTATCTAGCCCAAGTCCATGAAGGCTTTTCCCCAGTGGAATGGGTGGATGAGAACAATTTGTTCCAACAGCCATGAAGGTGGCTGAAGCAGGCGCTATGGAGAGCTGAGTTTGGTCAGACATCAAAGAAGTCGAGGTCATCCATGGCATCCCAGGCCATTGATAGTTGTCCTGACTTTTGTCCTGCTTCTGGACTTCAAAGACTCTGGAAGAGAGAGTAAAGTGGAAGAATCTGTGCAACTCTGCCTCACTTAAATCCAATTCACATGCAAGTCAAGACATCACCCTCAATGACCTTGGTCCTCTTTGAAAATGAAAGACAAACAACAATTAGAAATGAAAACTGATACAACTTAAAATATTTATTCATTAATTCATTTAAAAATAATAATAATTAACCCATTGCATATTAACACAACATTTTTAATGAAACAATAACTTTTTTTAAAAAAAGATGAGAAGAATGAAATTGTTTGGCAGTATTTTTGCAAATTTCTTCAATGAATGGCTTAATAGAAGAGGGCTGGGTTCTCACCCCTGCTTTTGTATTCAATCTGTTGTGATATGATGTTAGTTGAAGAATATTAAGAAAATCCAGCTTCACATATGTATGTAGTTAGAAAAGGGCGGGAGTAATTATAATAGACAAATAACATTAAAATTATTATGAAAATAGTTTTGACCTTGTAGCCTCTCAGAGGTTTTCAGAGCCAACAGAATGTAAAGTGATGCCAAGACCAAAAAGTTTGAGAACCACTTATATAGAGGAAGGACAATATATCTAGGAAGAAAAATTAGCAGATCCTCGAATAGCTAAGACTTCAATAGAGAAAAACCACTGCTCTGTGCTCTTACGGCCCTTTGCATGTCTCCTGTGTTGGATTTAGTGCTATCTGCTCTACATTGTAGTTATTTGTGCACGTCTTTTCTTTTCTTTTCCTTTCCTCTCCTTTCTTCTCTTCTCTTTTCTTTTTTTCTCTTCTCTTCTCCTTTCTTAAGAACTGCAAACTCCTTGAGAGCTAGGTATATCTCTCACACTCCATTGTATCAGTCCCTGGCACAAATGTTTCTTAGGAAGGAAGTGCTCAACAAATCACAGGATCACAGATTTAAAGCTGGAATGTTGGATGAATGATCACATTCTTTTAGAATTTATCTCAGCTTCCCCTTCTGCCCAGCCCCTCTGCCCAGTGCTGGCACAATGCCCTGCATCCAATAAGAACTAAGTAAACATTTGTGACATTATCTTATTGGATATTTGTTCCACTTTTCAGTCTTTGTACTATTTATAGCCTGGAGTAGGAAAGGAATACTGTCCTCATACTGCTTTTTCAATCCTGGCATTGTCATTAGAGATTTAGAGCTGGCAATCAGATGCCCATAAACTTGGCACCATGGACTGTTAGAGCTGAAAAGAACCTCATCCAATCCAATCTCCTTGTTTACAGATGAGGAAACTGAGGTCCTTTCACTTAAAGCTCTTAGGGTTTTTCTAAAGACATTAGGTGTCCTATTCTGAATGCATTTTCCAGAATGGTAATACTATAGTAGTAATCATTCATTTTTCTTAATTAAGGTAGAAAGCTTGGAAGGATAAAATTAGCTAGGTATGTTAGGTTTATAAAATGCTGAGTTATAGACACAAAGAACCCAAATAGCAAAAGCAAGGTGATATAATATAGAATATGAACATGCTTTGAAAAATATTTTTAAAAAATGAATCCAATGTATTATTAGCCTTATCACTGAATTCAAGAAATACTTGTTGTACCTATTATGTGCAAGGCACTCTGTTAGACACCGAGGACTCAAAAATAAACCCAAATCATCAGCACTCCCTGCCACAAGAAGCTTACAATCAAATTAAAAATAGCTAGTATTGGGGCGGCCAGGTGGCTCAGCAAGTAAGAGCACTGGCTCCAGTGTCGGGATGACCTGGGGTTCAATCTGGGCTCAGATACTTAGCACCACACCCAGAAATAACTGGCTGTGTAACCTTAAGCAAGTTACTTAACCCCGATTGCTTTAAAAAATAAAAAAATTAAAAAAAATAGCTAGTATTTAAATGTCACTTTGGGGGTTGCTTTTCAAATAATCTCACTTTATTCTCACAACAACCCTAGGAGATAGATGCTATTATTGTCCCCATTTACAGATGAGGAAATTGAGGCAGGCAGAGAGTTGTGACTTGTCCATGGTCAATTAAGTGTTTGGGGCAGAATTTGAATTCAAGTTCTCTTGGCTCTAGTTCACGATTCCTCCCCATTGCACCACCTAACTGCCTAATTGAAAAGATTAGATACGTATTTTTAAAGTATGGTACAAGATAGAATGAGAAAGTGCAAAGATGGGGTCTGGTCAAAGGGCTAAGAAATGTCAGCTTGAGAAATCATGGAAGGCTTCATGTAGACTGTGGTAAGTGAGCTGAGCCTTATCCAGTCAGCATGAGAAAAGGCATCCTTATTAGGGGGAGAGATAAATGGAGAGAAAAAATGAGATTCAAATCTTATTCTCCCAGGATATGGATAAGGAAGGAATAAAATTTAAACTTCTTAAATTTAGGGAGTGATTTAAGGTTTGCTGAGCACTTTGTATGTATTATTTTGGTTAGATTTTCAGCAATGAAACTTTGCTGGCATTCGCCGTATTAGCACTTGGTTGTCACCCTTGCCTTTTTTCTCTCATTCCTTCTAAATCTGGCAGTGGAAGGTTACCATATACACTGATGAGTGCAGTTAAAAAGCTAAAAATCTGTAATTATGGAACAAGAGGAAATTATTTTTGCTGGAGAGTATATGTATGAGAACCACAAATGACTCACCCTCAGGCACCGCTATTTAATTTACAAGCTATTTATCTCCTCCCAGACACCCCAGCAGAAACAATTATCACTTAGTAATTTGTTGATCTTATCAAGGCCCTTGGATCTGTTACAGTTGCTCCCACCAATACAAATGCTACTTGAAATAAACAATTTCTAATATAGCCTGCCACTTAATCATACCCACATAATCAGGTTTTAATTGATTTTAGGATGGCAGAGACTTTACTTCAAAGGGTTCCATTGTTATTTCAAGATCCTGGTCTCTGCGTTTCTAAATATCATGTTTTCTGAGCGATGTGTGTTGACTTCCCTTTCCTTCCCTTTCAAAAGGAAGTTGTCTGTGGCAGTGAGAAAAGCTCCAATCTGTCTTCCATGTCTGTGATGCTCTCCCTCCTTATCTCTAGCTCTTGCAATTCATAACTGATTCCAAGGTTCAGTTTAATTGTCACATGAGACCTTTCCTGAAACCACTTTCCCCCCAGTTGTTAATATTCCTCACTGCCCTCCTAAAACTGACTCTTCAGGACCCATCTTGGGATTCTCTTGGCAAAGATACTGCAGTGGTTTGCCATTTCCTTCTCCAGCCCATTTTCTGGATTGGGAAACTGAGGCAAACTGGGTTAAATGACTTGCCTAGGGTAACACAGTCAGTAAATGTCTAAGTCCACATTTGAACTCAGGAAATTGAGTCTTCCTGACTCCAGCCCTGGTGCTCTATACACCATGGCGCCACCTAGCTGTCTAAATTGCTTGTATTTATTTTGTATTTACTTACCTTTGTTTCCTCCCAATGGAAGGTGACCTCCTGGAGGGCAGGGCCTGTTTTCGTTTTTGTCCCTAGCGTCTGTGCTTAATAAATGTTTGATGAATTGAACTTGACTGTAATGCTTAGCCAAGACACTTGAACTCCTTGAATCCCAGCTTCCTCATCTGAGAAAGGAGGGCATAGGATTAAATGATCTCGAAACCCTTTCTCCTCCACATTTCTATGGGAAACAATAATCTATGTAGCAATTTTATAGTGACCTGCCATCCAAATATTTATCAAAGGTTGGCTTGGTGATTTGTTTGTTTTTTGACGCAGACCAGAAAATGGAGACCCTGGATTACTAATAAGGTGAGAGATTACTGTGAGGACCCCATTTTGTATCTCTCACTCATCTTGCACTTGGTTAATGATCTACCTATGGGTTAGCACAGTTGCTTCTCATAGGAAAAAAACACATTTTTTCTTTCTTTCTTTTTTTTTTTTTTTCTTTTTGGAGGAGGGAAGGTAGAGCAATTGGGGTCAAGTGACTTGCCCAAGGTCACATGGCTAGTAAGTGTTAAGTGTCTGAGGCTGGATTCAAACTCAGGTCCTCCTGACTCCAGGCCCGGTGCTCTATTCACTGTGCGGCCTAGCCACTCCAATAACCACGTTTTCATTCTTGGGAAATGGATACTTTGAAGAAAATGCTGAGGAAAAACTGATGGCAGTTGCCAAGAAATTTGTTTAGAATATAATTTATGCTAATTGTCATGAGAGTAGCTAAGGGTGTACTGAAGAACTTAGCCTCATGGAGCATATAGTTTTCTGGGCCATATAGTGTAACTAAAATGCTTAACAATAGCTGGAAAATGCTTTAAAATTACGCCCAAAAAAATGTTATCTGAGGGGAAAGATTGTTCCAGAATGGGGAATCAGGGAAGACTTCTAAGAGGATGTGTCACGTGAATTAGACTTTAAAGTGAGTAGATATTGAAGAGCTGCAAAGAGGGAAGGAAGATCTTTCAGACACAAAAACCAAGTTGTCTTTTCTCTACAATTTCTGGAGAGTCACTTTGACACAATTCATTTGTAATAGAGCTAAATGAATTGAAAGGAAAGGTAAATTGATATCAAGAAAGTATAACATTCTTCTTCTGCCTCAGTAAAGAAGGAAACAACTAATCTCCACAATAACCATGGCTTTAGTTTTTTTTAAGAAAAGATCTCATGCTATTGTTATTCAGTCATTTCAGACTCTTCCTGACCCCATTTGGGGTTTTCTTTGCAAAGACACTGGAGTGGTTTGCCATTTCCTTCTCCAGTTCATTTTACAAATGAGGAAACTGAAGCAAACAGGGATAAGTGACTTCCCTAGGGTCACACAGCTAGTAAGTGTCTGAGGTCAGATTTGAACTTAGGAAGATGAATCTTCCTGAGTCCTGTCCTGGTTGAGTTTTGGCGCCACCTAGTTGCCCTCATATTGAGGGTCTATAATATTCAAATTATGATACTGCTCCATATGAGTGCTGAATTGGGAGTCAGAAGACCTGACTCCCTGCTTCAACTTGATCTTGACCTTGATACATCAATTCTAATAACAATAATAATAACTATGGATAATAATAGTTAGCTGGCATTTATATAGCACCTGCTATGTAGTAGGCATTGTGCCTAGTGCTTTGGAAACATCTCATTCAATTTTCACAACAACCTTGGGAGCTAAGTGCTATTATCATCCTCCCTTTACAGCTAAGGAAACTGAGGCACACAGAGGTTAAATGAGTAGCCCAAGAGCACACAGCCACTGAATGTCTGAGAGAAGATTTGAACGTGTCTTCCTGACTCCAGGCCCAATCCTCTATTCACATGCTACCTAGCTGCCTACATCACTTTGGGCAGTTCATTCCATAAGCTCTCACTTTTCTCATCTGTAAAAATTAGGGGCTAAATTGGAGAATATCTAAGATCTTCTAACTCTAACACTCAATTATGTTTCAAGGTCTTTGCTCTTCACTGGACTTTTGGGGCCTCCTTTAGCCTTTTCCCTCTGCTTTGAAGACCTAACCACACTAACAAATATATGGTCTAGAATATAGGTTAGTATTACTTTGAATTATTTGATCATTTTTAATGTACTTAATTTTTTTCCTCCAAAGAAAATTGTAACCTCTTTGAGGCAGGGAACACATCTTAGAATAAAGCTTGAGGCTACAGCTCCTACAGTAGCTAACATAGTAAATGTCTGCTTGTTTAGTGAATCATTTTCACATTACAAATATATGTGCCATTCTCCCATTACCACTAGGTTATCATCTCATGGCTATTCCCTCCATCACCACAGACCATAACCCATCTACTACTCATCCTGGAAATTCTTATCCAAGGTCACCCCATGGATCCTTGAGAATGTCTGTCCAACATGGTGGAGGTCTTCCTCTAGGTCTCTAATATTTTGTGGGTATTACCATAGCATACAAGTTATTCTTCTATTATCCTTCCCTCTGGTCCACCTCCTTTTCCCATCACCTACTTCCTCAGTTACCTCCCCCATATCTTTACTTCATCACAGGTCATCAGTGGAAATAGACTTGCACCCACCTCATGTCTCTCCATTGTAACCCACATGCTGTTTTGAAACAGAAGAATTGCCATAAAAAGAACTATGTTCCTCTGAGACTACAGTGGGAAAGTCATTTTCAAGGGCTGTTTGTCCCTTTAAATATCTCCAGAGAAATCAACTGATTGCACACTCCTCCCCCACCCCAATAAATTAGGTTCCTTAAACCCCAAGTGCTAGAAATATTCCCTGATGAAAACTCCAAGTTTATAAGTTAACATCTCTTGACCATTTGTCTCAGCATGCTCTATATATTTGTTGAGGACTTTAAATGCAATATTTAAAGGAAATGGGTGTTTGATGACTTATTTTCTGTGTTCTTGGGGAAAAAAAAATAAAACAAAACCCAACTACTTCTTTTCAGGCTTCCCTGATGCTATGCAGAAGTGGTTTCTTCTACACAGTGGGGTATCAGTTATAATTAAAAGCCTTAGTTCTTTAACTTAGATTATTTCTTTAATGATATCTAAGTAAGTGGTTTCTTTTAGGCAAAGTACACCCAGCTAGGAGTCCTGAGGTGCATGTAAAGGAAAAAAAGATCAAAGATATAGTCCCTTGACCCCAGAGAAATTGGTAGGGGGAGGAATCAAAGAAGGCAAACGTGGACACTCATAAGCATGTGAAAGAAATCAATAGATACACAAGCCACAAATAGATGAGATGTCCAAGGCATTTAGGTGGTAGAAAAATTAAGTAGATGGTGAACAGTGGATCTAATCTGGAAAGCCTCTTGGAAGAGAATCAGGAGGGAAATGTAGTCTAGTCCTTTCAAATCTGGGGCCCCTTGTTGATAAAGTTGAGCTTGTTCCAGACTTGAGTGCAACAATGAAAGTCTCATCAAAATTCTTAAAATAGGGAATTTAGTGAGATTTTTTTTAACTTAAGGTGAGACTGTGATTGAAGAGGGTATTTTTTAAAATTTCAATTAACAAGCATTTGTTTTCTCCCTCTTTCACCTCCCCCATTGGGGGAAAAAAAGGAAAAAAAAATAAAATAAAACCCTTATAATTGAAAATGCCTCCTAGTCCAACAAAACAAATTCTGACATTAGCCATATCTGAATATGTATGTCTCAATCTGCTTCTTGAGTCCTTTATTTCTCTGCCAGGAGCAGAACAGTTAGTAAATGTCTAAGAAAGAATTTGAACTCAGATCCTTCTGACTTCAAGGTCACCACTTTTCACTGCATCAGGGACATTTAGAGAATGGGTCACTCTAAATGAGTTAGAGGATAATTTCCAAGAGGCTTCAAGATATATAATAGATGTACTTTTTTCTTTTTTTTGGAGAGCAATTGGGGTTGTGACTTGCCCAAGATCACACAGCTAGTTTTTGTGTGTGTGCGTGTTGTCTGAGGCCAGATTTGAACTCAGGTCCTCCTGACTTCAGGGCTGGTGCTCTATTCACTGCACCATCTAGCCGCCCCAGAGATGTACTTTCAAAGTCCTTATAGCTGAGTTTATCATAAGTTTTAAAGATGGAAGGAACTTTCAACATGATCTAACCCAACCCAGATAAGTGGTATAATGGATAGAGCATGTGACCTGGAGTCAGGAAAAACCTGAGTTCAAATGAAGCCTCACATGTTCTCCAACTGTGTGATTCTGACTTAGCTTCTCTAAACCTCAGTTTCCTCGTCTGTAAAATGGGGATAATAATAGCCCCTACCTCACAGGGTTGTTTGTGAAGATCAAAGTGTGTTTTAACCTAAGTCCTCTGGAATCATGGTTGGCCATTGTGTCGATTAAATTTCCTGGGCTGTTTGATTTTGCAGTATTGTGGTTATCGTATAAATTAATTTCACTTCACTTTTCATTGGTTCACACAAGTCTTCCTAGGTTTCTCTGAAATCATTCTTTTCATCATTTCTTACTTCATAATAGTATCTTATTACATTTATGTACCTTAATTTGTTTGACCATTCTCCAGTTGATGGGCAGCCCCTTATTTCCTGTATAATGTTTTTTGTACGTAGGGCCCTTTCTTCCTTTCTTGTTCTCTTAGGAGTATTGCCCCAGTAGTGGCATCTTTGGGTCAAAGTTCTGGGTCAGCTCTTCAGTGGTATTCAGGCCCTGTTTTTGTCGAGATGGATAATATTTATATATATGTATATGTTTCACAAAAATTTAACCTATTAACAGCATGCCTCTCATCTTTGGTAAGAAGTAAAGAATTTGTAGGACTGGTTTAAATTAGTGTATGGGAATTTCCAGTCACGTATGATTTAAGACTAAAGGGCTGACACCTGGAGCCTAAACTGGTTGTTTAGCTGTTTTTGGTCATGTCCAACTCTTTATGACTTCGTTTTGGGGTTTTCTTGGCAAAGAGTGGTTTGCCATTTCCTTCTCCATCTCATTTAACAGATGAGGAAACTGAGGCAAACAGGGTTAATGACATGCCCAGGGTCACACAGCTAGTAAATGTCTGAGGTCAGATTTGAACTCTAGGCTTCCTGACACCAGGCCTGGTGCTCTATCCACTGTGCACCATAACTGTTTTAATTGGATGAATAAAAGGAATCATTCATTCACCCCTCCACCACTCTCTTCTTTTTACACCTTCAAATACAAATTCAGAGCAACTGTGTTTCAAAAATCCTGTGGAGGACAAGCAACTGGCTAATTTTTCCACTCCCATCTCCACATAGTTGTGAATGATACATAGATTAAAAAGATGCATGTCCTGCATGGACACACCTACCCGAGTTTGAACTGAATCTCTTGTGTTTTCTTTTTGAGGTGAACAAGCAGCAACTTCATGATAGATATGTCCAGGCTTGGAAATCATCTTGTGAGTTCAAAAGATCTGAAAGTCTGTGAGTTTGGTAGCAACAACGTCTATCAGAATGGCAATGATTCAAAGGGTTGAATGTGGCAGTGACTGGGTGAGAAGTTCAGAGGAAGGGATAGAGCGGAGACAAGATGTAAGATTAAGTGCTCACTTAGCACTTCTAAAAACTGCTTCATGTTCTGATGAAGCTTCTCAACAGATAGAAGTAGTAGCTTGCTACTGAATCATTTTATTAATGTACCCTGATTCTTTTATGTTTAACATGCCTTTGTGTGTAGGAATAAACTACCTGTCTCAAATCTGATTCATCTTGTGTACATTAAGTATCCCTTTTACTTCCTTCCCCAATTTGCAGAGACCCAGACATGATCCAGGAAGGGGATTTAATGGGCTGAAGAGTGCAAGAAAGTAGAACCTAATCTCCCAAATTAGAGGCAGGCTTCTTGCAGTACTGAACCTGGTCTAAACCACATGCCTGGGTATAAGGAGGAGCTCAGTACTGAGTCTTTCTAGTCCAGCAGGGTCTCCTAAATGCTAGATACATAAAAGATTTGATTCTTCATAAGTGGAAGAGTTATAAGTAAAATACATTCATGAGAAATAGTAGGTTATAATGGGGGGAAAATAGTGGATTTGGAGGGAAGAGCCCTGGGTTTAAATGCCATTTCTAACACTTGATACCTATATAACCTTAATAAAATCACTTAAATTCTCTCAGTCTTTATTTTTTCATTAAAAAGATGAGAGAGTGAGACTAGGTGACCTCTAAGAGCTCCTTCCATTTTAAATCTTTGCTTCTAAGATTAATCACTTATCTCTCCTCTCCCCCCTCTCCCACATCATCAGTTGCTAAATGATATCTGCTCAAGGGAATTTAAGACTACAGTTCAAAACATTTTTATGAACCTATTGAAGATTCAATTATCATCTCAATGAAGATGATTCTCAGATCTATTTGTCCAGCCCTAACTTCTCTTCTGAACTTCAGTCTCATAAATCCAAGTGGACATACTGCACTGGATATCTCATAGACATGCTAAACTCAACATATGCAAAATTAAATTTATTGCCTTTCCTCACAAATTCTGCTTCCCTTTTTCCTAACTACCCTAATACTGTCAAAGGTACCACAATCCTCCCTCCCATCACTCAGACTTGCAACCTATGTATCATCCTCAATTTCTCACTCTTGCTTCCATATCCAATCAGTTGCTAATTCCTATTGATTCTTCTTCAATTAGATTATTAATATATAATCATATAAAATGCTCCAGATTATTATTGATTAAAGAAATGCAAAATTAAACATCTTTGAGATACCATCCCATACCTATCAGAAAAAATGATTGAAGGGGAAAATGACAAATGTTGGAGGGGGTGTGGAAAAATTGGGACACTAATACACTGTTGGTGGAACTGTGAATCGATCCAACCATTTGGGAACATAATCTGGAATTATGCCCAAAGAGTTATAAAAACCATGTATTCCCTTTGACTCAGCAATACCACTGTTAGGCCTGTTTTCTAAGGTGATCAGGGCAAAAGGAAAGAGCCCTTGTGTTCTAAATTATTTATAGCAACTCTCTTTGTGGTGGTAAAGAATTGGAAGTTGAGGGGTTGCCCGTAAATTGGAGGTGGCTGAATTAAGTTGTAGTATATGATTATGATAGAATACCTTTGTGGTTTAAGAAATGATGAGCAGATTGAGCTTAGAAAAATATGGAAAGATTTGCATGAAATAATGAAAAGGGAAATAAACACAACCAAGAGAATGTGCTGTCAAAACTATTGCCTCTAGCATAGATTTCTTCAATGTGTACTTAATCTGATCTAGCTACTCTACCTGACTTTGTCAGTCCTCGAAATTGTCAGGTAGAAACTACCATTTCTGCTTCCTCATGTAGTACATTGGAACTGAGCTGTTCTTTCATTTAGGTGCCTCCCCTCAGCGCAGGGGTGCCCCAAGCTTCTTGAATACTATGTCAGTGGAACACAAGCTCTAACAAGTTCTGTATATCTGCAAAAGTCCTGATGTTCTTTGATGTTGAAGGCCATCCTAACTAAGGATAGAGACACTAATCACCAGCAGGTTGATTGCTAGGTGATTATTTCTTTGATCATGGCAATCTAGTGGGGACAAGAAGTGTCTTGTGTATACTCTATAGGAATGATGGCAGTGATGGAGAGAGAATATAGATAATCAGAGCTTTTTGGATCACATAATGAATGTCAGCTGAGCATTTTCTTATTTACTTTGCACTTTAGTTGAATTTTCCAAAGATTTCTTAGTTGCCTACCATACATAAGTCCCAAGAAATATGATGGCACGTTGGGCCTATAGTCCAAGCAATGGGATTCAAATCCCAACTCTACTAGCTAACTCACTACTTTGGGCCATGGTAAACTAACAGTAAAACAAGGTGGTTGGACTAGATGCCCTTAGTTTGAGGTCCCTGCTATGAACCATTGAACTTCATTGATTTGTCCAGGCTGAAATGTGGTCTGGTTACGCTATTTCATTGTTCATCAGTATAGTGTAGAGGAATCTGAAAGGGCTGAAGAGGAAGAAAAGGAATGAATATGCTGATATGTTTTCTTAAGTTTCTGGGGATAAAACCAGACAAGTTATCAAATTTTTATGTGAAGTAAATAAGAAAGCTATATCATAAGTGAAAGACATAAGGTATGCGTGTACTCAATAAGGGACAATGGTAGTCAAGGAACTTGACTGAAGTTAGTGTAGAATGTTATTTGTGGGTTATGCTCAAGGTCAGCATTCAATGGCTGTTAAAGGATGATTCATAGGACCTTAGGTGGAAGAGAACTTAGAAGTAATCTAGTCCAATCACCTCATTTTACTCCTGAGGAAAGTGGAAACCAAGAGTTGAAATGAGGTCATACAGGTTAGTGCTCTCAATTTACTGTTTTCCTACCATATCACACTGGACTTTAAAGAATGGCTCTTCAGGAATATTAGCAATAAAGGCTCTCTCAGCATTTTAAATAGAAAAATGGTTCAAATTTATTAATTATTTATTTGTAATATGTCCCTTACCCTCAGGATACTGTAAGTAGCTTTTAAAAAATTGATACATTTTATTTTGACAGGTAGATCACATTTTAATAAGCATGCCTTCCCACAAACCATAGGCCTTTTCTATAAAAAGACGGTTTAGCAAAACCATCAGATATATCTATTCATTATGAATGATAGTATGTGTTACTTTCTATTCTCTTCATGCAGGGTCTCTTATAACAAAGTAGAACAATTAAGTAAAACTAATAATAAGATGACCTCAACTGAAAGAGCAAGCAATATTCCACATCTATAGCACTCCACCATTTTTTTTTTCAAAAACTTAACAGAAATATATTGTCCCTCCATCCCAACCCCCACCCCAGACCATTAAAAGAAGGAAAAAACAAATTTATTGTAATAAATATGCATAGTCAAGCAAAATTTCATCATTGTGCTTACAATTTTCAAAGTTGTTTTTAGTGTTATTGTATAAAATTGTTCTTTTGATTCTATTCATTTTATTCTCCATCAGTTTACAAAAGTCTTCAAAATTGTTCATTTTTATGTTACATTATAAACCGTATACATTGTTCTTCTGGCTCTGCTCACTTCACTCTGCAGTAGAGTTTACAGCTTTTTAATAGAAGGGAAGTGTTTTAACTTCAGTCATATGGAACCAATATTGTCCATTGTATTCCAAACAATTTTTGTTTAGTGTTTTCATTTATATTATTGTAATCATTCGGTAAATTGTTCTTTTGATTTGTTTTATATCATTTCTTACAAGTCTTTGGATGTTTCTCTGAATTCTTCATGTTCATCAATCATTAATTAAAATATTACTTTACATTCATATGCCACAATTTATTTAGCTATTCTGCACTCATTAGGAACATAATTTCTTTCTAACCCTTTTCTATTACACCATTGTAAAATTTTGATAGATACAGAACTTATTTTCTGATCACCATAGGGTGTAAATTGACTAGTGATATAGATGGATAAAGTGCTTGAATTGTTTAATAATTTTCTTTTCAAGTTTCTTGCATAATTACAAATTGTTTTCCAGAATGATTAGAATAATTCACATATTCATCAAGAGTACATTAATGTGTATATCTTCCCACATCCCCTCCAACACAATTTCATGGTTTTGTGTATATACGAGTGTTTTTTGTTTTTATCAACTTGTTGGTTGTGAATAGATTCCTCAGAATTGTTTTACTGTACATTTCTCTTGTTAATGCTTTGGATAATTTTTTATGTAGTCAATAATTTGCCTTTCTTCTTTTGAGAGCTTTCTGTTCATATTGATTGGGGAATAGTCTTATAGGATTTGTGCCATTTTCTTATAGACAACTTTGAATGTCAGACTTATCAAATATTTGACATAATTTTTTTCTAATCCATTGATTTTCTTACTATAGCTGCACCAATTTTGTTAATGCAAAGCCTTTTAAATACATAAAATTGAAACGGACTCTGTCTTTTTTAATTCCTTTTATCACTTGTTTAATTATGAACTTTTCCCTAACCATGGTTCTGAAAGCTATGAATTTCAATTTTCTTTTCTTTTTTATGATATGATTTTTATATTTAGCTGGTTTATTCACTAGGAATTTGTGTTGGTAATAGGTGGAGATATTGGCACAAACCTATTTTCTTCAAATCGCTTTCCAGTTTTCCTAGCAATTCTTGTTGAAGAAAATCTTCCCCTCCCCCTCACCCCCCATTAGTTAGTTAATCCTGGATTTAATAAATGCTTGTTGACTGATTGCTTGGGCTGCTGTGTTTGCTTGCTTCTGGGTATTACTTATCTAATCTATTCCACTGATCTATTTTCCTATTTTTTTAACCACTATGGAAATAGCTTTGATGATTACTGCTTTATAATGAGCCCTAAACTCCTTCACTCCTAATTTTTTTTTCCCATTTTCTTATTATTTCAAAAGGACAATTAGAAGTATTAAATATAATCTGAATCATAGAATGCTATAGTTAGAAGGGACCTTTGAGGTCATCTTGTCCAATTATTTCATTTCATAGATGAGGAAACAAAGGCCAATGATGGAGCCAGTGCTAGGAGTCACATAGTAAATAAATGGCAAGTCATACTGGATTCCAGATCTTCTGACTCCCAGATTTTTTTCCCCATTAGTTTCTTCAAAAGTAGTAATTTAGGCATCTTTAAAAAGGGGATGGGGTAGGAAGTGGGGGTGGAACCCCCAGTATCCATAGTATTAAAATTTTTTTAAAATGTGGTTTCATTAAATCAGTGTGGGGAAAATTTTAGCTACAGAGGCCTTTAGAAAACACAGACTGCTGGAATTCAAGATTTGAGACCTATTGTGTGCCTAAGGTGATCATAACTACTGGCTCATAACATAAAAAGGCATCACCCCTCCCCCCATTTTATGTTACATTGTTTTAGTGATAATAGACCAGACTTTAATCAGTTAAACCAGGCTTTATGGGTGTTCCCATGGAGAACAGGCCCCTGATAGAAATAAACTCCTTCTACTCCTTATGCTTGCAACTAGTTTCTTCTATTTTTTTTTTCAGACAGAAAATAAAACCCAGTCATCCAGGAGAATACCCCCAAATGACAAGCATACAATAGGTCAAACTACTGAAATCACTTAACCAACCAGGAAGGCCAAAGCAAATAAACAAGCCAGCCTTCATTCTGAGATCAGAAGGGCAATGAAGTGAAGGTTTTGTTAGAACACAAGGGACAGTGAATTCCAAAGAGCAGGCCTCTCTACAGGGAGTAGGGGATATTTGCAAACAACTTTAGTTAACATACCCATGCCAGAATCTTTATATTTTAAGAAGTTCTACAGTTGGGTTTATACTTTCATGGAACTCTTAAGAATTGAGAAAAAACTCTACTCCAAATAATTTCTCCCTTTTTAAATCATGTATGAATTCAGTCACTATGATTTTATATGCGTTATCTTTATTTATTTATTTTGCTTTTTGGAGGGCAATTGGGGTTGTGACTTGCCCAAAGTCACACGGCTAGTAAATGTGTCATATGTCTGAGGTCAAATTTGAATTCAGGTCTTCCTGACTCCAGGGCCGATGCGCTATTCACTGGGCCACCTAGCTGTCCATCTTTTTCTTTTCTTTTCTTTTTTTTTTTTTTATCAAATGCTTTAACTTCTAGTTTATATCATTCATTTCTGCAAGATTTTTAGTTACCAATTTTCTCCCCGTTTTTTCCCTACCCACCACCCCAAAATAGCAGTCCCATAGGATATCCCCTCCTCCAATCTGCTCTCTCCCATATCTTCTCCCATACCTCCTCTGACTTTCCAATAGGGCACGGTGGATCTCTATGCCCCAGTGCCTGTATATCTTATTTCCCAGTTATACGTAAAATGTAAGCTTCCAACTTCCCTCCTCCCCAACCCTCCCTGCCTTCCATCATCCCCCCTTTTATTCCCTTCCCCCCTACTCTCCTGTAGGGTGAGATACCTTATTTAGTGTGTCTGTCATTCCCTTCCAAAGCCAAATTCAATGAGAGTAAGGTTGACTCATTCCCTTTTGCCTTCCTGTTTTTCCCCTCCATTGTAACCACTTTCCCTTGCCTCTTCTATATGAGATAGCTTACCCCATTCTGTCTCTCCCCATCTCCTCTCATTATATTCCTCTTTCACCTCTTAAATTCACCTTTTAAGTATCATTCCTTCCTATTCAATTGCTCCTGTGTCTTCTATGTATACCTGTACACATATGGTATCTTTTTATCTATACAAGGAAAGTTAATGGGTCTAAAATCAGGCAGACCTGAGTTCAAATCCAATCTCAGGCACATGCTAGCTATGTGACTCTGGGCAGGTCACTTATCCTCCACTATGTCCCAAAGTCTGTCCAAGTTCAAGTTTACTATTTTCATGACACCATCTACCCATCTCATCCTTTGCCTTCCCTTTCTCCTTTTGCCTTCAACTTTCCCCAACATCAGGGTCTTTATCAACAAGTCCTATCTTCTCAGTATGTGGTCAAAGTATTTAAGCTTCAGTTCCAGCATTTGACCTTCCAGTGAATTACCTGAATTTCTTTAAGTATTGACTAATTTGAGCTCTGTGCTTTCCAAGTTTTACATAAACTTTTCATCCCCTCTCCTCCTAACCTCCCTCCTTCTTGCTTAATAAAAAGAATAATTACAAGTTACTTGTCCTTTCTTTGGCTACCTCTTAGTTCTTTTACTGAAAGAAAACACATATCTGCCTGATAAGGTATAAATAAAAAATACCTAAAGCAAAATAGTAATAATAGTAACTAGGATTTATATAGCACCTACTATTTAATTTTTCCCCAATTACATGTAAAAACAATTTTTAAAAAAATTTAAATTTTAAAACATTTCTGAGTTCAAAATTCGGGTCAGCTAGGTGGCAGAGTGAATAGAGCACTGGAGACAGGAGGACCTGAGTCAAATTCAGCCTCAGACACTTACTAGCTATGTGACTGGGGCAAGTCACTTAACCCCAATTGCCCTGCCTTCCCCCTCCAAAAAGACAAAAAAAAATTTCTGAGTTCAAAATTCTCCCTTCCCCAGCCCCTCTCAATAAGGCAAATGATTTGATATAGGTTATACATGCATAGTCATGCAAAACATTTCTATTAGGTTATGAAAGAAAATAAAAACACCTCTGTTCCCCCCCCCAAAAAAAAAATTTCAAGGAAAATCAAGTTTTAAAAGTATGCTTTGGGTGGGCAGAGTCAAGAGGGCAGAGTAGAAGCAGGACCTCTGCTTCCCCAATCCATGTAAAACCTGACTCTAAACAAACTTTGGAGCTGCAGAACCCACAAAATGATGCAGAGAAGCTAACCTCCCGTTGAGGACAGGCTGGCAGGAATCGGCCAGCGCAGTGCTCTGGAAGCTGAGCCCAGGCCCCCCAGAGCCAGAGGTATTAGCCCCAGGGAAGGCCTGACCAGCAGCTGGCTGGAGGGACTCCAGATCAGCAGCAGCTGTGGCCGTTTCCAGATTCATCAACAGATAGATGCAAAGGACAAAGTGAGAGGTCAGTGCAGTGTGGACTTTGGGATCCAATAGTTGGGAGTGCATCAGCTTTTGTCCCCAGGGCCAGAAGACTCTGTGACACCTTGCCTGTGCCACGTTGCAGCTTCAGCTCCTGGCTTGCAGAGTGTAGGGGGACTAAGCGACCAGTCTGTGGGGTATTTGCTCTTGCTTTAACCTGCTTGGATCTGGATTGCAGTCTAGGGTGGAGATCCTGGGGTGTGTGTCCAGCTTGACAGATTATGTGGAGACTTCAGAGAGGGCACCCAACTAATACCTCTGGCAGCTGAGAAAACCCCAGCATTTGGGACGAAAGCTCCCCTGTCTGGTGGCAGAGTCCTACTGTGGCAAAAAACCCAGGAGTCAAGTGACTGAGGGGCAACATGACCAGACAAAGGAAGCAAAACAAACAGAAGACTCTAACATTAGACTTCTATTTTGGGGACAAAAAGGAGCAAAGCACGGAACAAGAGGAAGACAGTGAAGTCAGAACTCCTGCACCAAAAGCTTCAAAGGAAAATACGAGCTGGTTACAGGCCATAGAGGGGTATGGGAGAAGATATGGGAGAGAGCACATTGGAGGAGGGGATATCCTGTTCTGGGGTGGTGGGTAGGGGAAAAACGGGGAGAAAATTTGTAACTCAAAATCTGGTGGAAATTAATTATGTAAATCAGAAGTTAATAAAGCATTTGAAAAATGAAAAAAATATGCTTTGATTTACTGTCAGATTTCATCAGTTCTTTCTTTCTCTGGAGATGGATAGCAATTTCCATCTTAAGTTCTTTGGAATTGTCTTGGATCACTGTATTGCTAAGTATAGCTAAATCATTCACAACTGATCAAGTTCTCCTGGTTCTACTCACTTCACATTGCATCAGTTTATGTAGGTCTTCCCAAGTTTTTCTGAGAGCATCCTGCTCATCATTTTTAATAGTACAATAGCATTCCATCACAATCATATACCTCAACTTGTTCAGCTATTGGCAAAATGATAAACATCCCCTCAATTCCCAAGTCTTTGCCACCACTAAAAGAGCTGATCTGCTAAGAATATTTTTGTAGATATAGGTCGTTCTCCTTTTTTAAAAAAATCTCTTTGGAATACATACCTAATAGTGGTATTGCTGGGGCAAAAAGAATGCACGATTTTGTAGCCCTTCCAAATTGCTCTCCAGAATGGTTCAACTAATTCAGAACACCACTAACAACACATTAATACATCAATATCCTTACCTCTCTCCTAAAATTTGTCACTTCCCTTTTTTGTCATATTAGCTAATCTGATAGGTGTGGAGTGGTACCTCAAGGGTTAATTTGCATTTTTCTAATTAATAATGATTTAGAGCATTTTTTTTTCCATGTGGCTATTGATGGCTTTGATTACTTCATCTGAAAACTGCTTTTTACCCTTTGTCCATTTATCAATTGGGTAATGACTCCAATTTTTATAAATTACTCCATTCTCTATATATTTAAAAATAAGGCTTTTATCAGAAATATTTGCTGTAAAATTTTTCAGTTATGATAACTGTGTATTTGCTCTAGCCTATACCCACCCCCAGTTTATTTATCCTTTCTCTTCTTTCCCCTTGTCCATCATCAAAAGTGTTTTGCTTCTGACTACTACCTCCCCCAATACACCCTCTCTTCTATCAGCCTCATCCCTTTCCCTTTCTATTTTCATGTAGGATTTAGATTTCTATACCTAACTATGTTATTTCCTCTTTGAGACAATTCCAATGAGAAGATTCATGCACTCCCCGCCCCCCCGCCATAAAAGCTCTTTTGTGTCTCTTTTATGAGACAATTTATCCTATTCTACCTTTTTCTTTCCCCTTCTCCCAGTACATTCCTATTTCCCACTCCTTAATTTTATTTTTTAAATATAATCCCATTACACACAACTCATGCCCATGATCTCTATATATTCTCCTTAGTACCCTAATAATAAGAAAGTTCTTAGGAGTTACAATTATCATCCTTCCATGTAGAATTGTAAACAGTTTAACTTAATCCCTTATGATTTCTCTATCCTGTTAACCCTTTTATGTTTGAGTCTTGAATCTGAAAGTCAGATTTTCCATTCAGCTCTCATCTTTTCATCAGTAATTCTTGGAATTCCTGTATTTCATTGGATGATCATTTCCCTCCCTAAAAGATTATACTCAGCTTTCCTGGGGAGATGATTCTTGGTTGTAATCCTAGCTCCTTTGATCTCCAGTATATCATATTTCAAACTCTATCCTTTAATGCAGAAGCAGCTAAATCTTGTGATATTATGACTGTGGCTCTACAATATTTGAATTCTTTCTGGTTGTTTGCAATATTTTCTCCTTGACCTGGAAGCTCTGGAATTTGGCTACAATATTCCTGGGAGTTTTCCTTTTGGGATCTCTTTCAGGAGGTGATTGGTGGATTCTTTCAATTTCTATTTAGCCCTCTGATTCTAGAATATTAGGGCAGTTTTCCATGTTAATTTTTTGAAATATGAAGCCTCCTTTTTTGATCATGGCTGTCAGATAGTCCAATAATTCTTAAATTATCTCTCCTCAATCTATTTTCCAGGTCAGTTGTTTTTCCAGTAAGATATTTCACATAGGGAAGGCTAGGTAGCACAGTGAATAGAGCACCGACCCTGGAGTCAGGAGGACCAGAAATCAAATCCGGCCTCAGACACTTACTTTACTAGCCATGCGACCTTGGGCAAGTCACTTAACACCAATTGCCTTGCCCTCCCTTCTCCAACCCCCCCCCCCAAAAAAAAAGATATTTCACATTTTCTTCTACTTTTTCATTCTTTTGATTTTGCTTAATTGTTTCTTGATGTCTCATGAAGTCATTAACTTCCACTTGTCAAATTCTAGTTAAAAAATTAAGGAATTATTCTAATTAAATAATCAGGGAATTATTTTAAGGAGTTCTTTCCTTCTGTGAATTGTACATCTTTTTTCCACATGGACAAGTCTGCTCTATAAGGAGTTCTCTTCACTGGATTTTAGTCTCTTTTACCACTTGGCCTATTCTGTTTCTGGGGTATTATTTTCTTCACTACATATATATATTTTCTTTATGCCTCCCTTACCAAGATGTTAACTTTTTTTTATAGTTTTCCTGCATCACTCTTTTTTCTTTTCCCAATTTTTCCTCTACTTCTTGAGATTTAAAATTCCTCTTGAGCTCTTCCAGTTTTTTTGGGGGGGAGCCTGAAACCATTTCAAATATTCTCTGAGGCTTTGGATATAACAGTTTTGACTTGGTTGTCTTCTTCCGAGTTTGTGTTTTGATCTTTCTCGGTTAGGCTATTTTTTTGTTGTTTGCTCATTTTCCCTGCCTTTTCTCTGCCATCTTGGTTCTGCCTCTCAAGAATCAAGATTCGAGTATAGATGAATCTCCACCTAAAATGAAAGGTCAAATACTGAGGCAGGCAAAGGACTGAAGTTTATATTTACTGACCACATGGCAGCCTCAGGAGGAAAGAGCCTAGGGCAGGGATCAGGGACCTGCAGCATCATGGTCACAGCTTCCCCACATCTGGCCTAAGGTCTCTCTCCTTCATTGTCTCCCACTAGATGGAGCAAACAAAGGAACGAAACCAAGAGCAGAGTTGCAATCCAGACAGAGGAAGAGGCCAAGTAAAGTCTTCTGAAGGTATCTTTATGGTTCTATAACTATAATCAAAGAGGCTGCCATTCACTGCTTGGTTAGCAGACTGGAAATCAGTCACAGAATGTCTATGCATGGTCCTTAAGTCTCTACAAGGCACTTTGATTACACATAATCACAATTACCCTAGAAGCAAGTTCCCTAGCCTTTCCCATACAGAGAATTACATCAGCTGAGCATGCTGACAGACTTTGTCTAGGTTCCCAAGGACTGGGTTAAGTGGCCACTCCCCCATTACAAACAGAACTATGAATAACAGTTATCTTCTCTATCTCACACACATTGTGGTGTAGGCCTGTAGTGTGGGGAACGTCCTGATGTGAAACCTCCCTCCTCAGATACAGATGGCAACTAACCTCTAACTTACAGTCTTAGAGAACTGCCTAGGGGGGCACTGAGGAGTTAGATACACATCCTTCTTCAAATCACTAGCATGGTCAGAACCCAATTCTTCTTTCCTTCAAGGAGGGCCTTCTAAATTCTATAACAGGCTATCTCTTTGTATCATTACTGACATTTTATAGCTAGGAAAACCAAGGTTCAGAAAGTATGAGTTGGTAGAAGTCACACAGCAAATAAATTTCAGTGCCAGGGTCTCAACTTCAGATGAGAGTCACAGCTGATATATAGGTAATGGTCTTTGCACTAGTCCATGCTACCTATCAGTAAAACTTAAAATTTTTATAAAACATGGTTCAAATATTGGTTATTTAAAATTTAAACAATCCTGTCCTTTTACCACATAAAAAAAATACAGTGTTTAGCTGTATTAACTCATTATATAAGGGGCCCAGGTATTGGACATGCCTTTGACACATAAATCTTATATAAAACGCAAATAGTTAAAATTAAATTTAATATTTTATTTCCCCCCAATTACATGTAAAAATTTTTAACTTTTGAGTTCCAATTAATGCACTTTTGGTGGAACTGTGAACTGGTCCAATCATTCAGGAAAGTAACTTGAAACTACGTTAAAAAAGTTTAAACTGTGAATATACCCTTTAACTCAGTGATACCACTATGAAGACTTCATCATAAAGAGGAAAAGGACCAATACATAGAAATATATTTATAGCAGCTATTTTTGAGGTGGTAAAGAGTTAGAGACAGAGGGGGTGCCCATCAATTGGGGAAGTGTTGTGTAAGTTATGGTATAAAAATGATGGAGGGGGGCAGAGCTAAGATGGCTGAGTAGGAACTTGCTTGAGCTCATCCTCCAATCACCTTCTAAAATGACTAAACAAATTTTAGAGCTACAGAACCCACAAATGACAGAGTGAAACATATCTCTAACTGAAGACATATTGGCAAGAGGAAAGGAAGGGTCTATCGCACCAGGCTAGCAGTGGAGCACAGTCCCATGTGGGCCGCACTGAAAGATGGGGCCTGAGCAGAACTCAGGGAACAGAATCACTGGCAGCTGTGGTGGTTTCCAGACTTCTCAACCCACAAATGCTAAAAACAAAGTAAAAGGTCATTGGGGAAACCCTGTTGGACCTGCATGAAAGAGGGACACAGTCTAGCCCCAGGCCCTGGTGCTGTGGAGGCAGCTGCTTCCTGAGCTCCAGGCCCACAGATAGTGGGGGAACCAAATAGCTGATCAGAGAGCAAATACAGGATTCTATTTGCTAGTGCTGAGGCAGGATGCTCTTGCTTTGTCCTGCTTGGATCTGGGTCTCAGTCTTGGGTGGTGGTCCTGGAGTGAGGAGGAGTACTGGTATGGCAGAGTTTCTGGTGGCTGTGGAGAGGAACTCCTCCTCACAGTTCTGAGGCAGGTGCCTAGAAATAGCTCTGACAATAGCTGTGCAAAACCCCAGAAATTTGGGACAGAGCACTCTCTACTCCAGATGTAGAGTTCTACCTTGGCAAAGAGTTCAAAAGTCATGTAACTGTCTGGCAAAATGAGCAAACATAGGGAGATAAATCAGGCTATAGAATCTTTCTTTGATAACAAAGAAGATCAAAGAAACAGTACCAGAAGTCAACAAATCAAAACTCCTGCATCAAAAGCCTCAAAGAAAAATGCGAATTGGTCACAGGTCATAGAAAAGCTCAAAAAGGATTTTGAAAATCAAGTAAGAGGAGAGGAAAAATTGGGAAGAGAAACAAGAGTCACACAAGAAAATCATGGAAAACAAGTCAACAGCTTGCTAAAGGTGACCCCCCCAAAATACTGAAGAAAATAACACCTTAAAAAATAGACTAACCCAAAAGGCAAAGGAGTTCCAAAAAGCCAATGAGCAGAATGCCTTAAAAAGCAGAACTTGTCAGATGGAAAAGGAAGTCCAAAAGGTCACTGAAGAAAATAATTCCTTCAAAATTAGAAGGAACAAATGGAAGCTAAAGACTATGAGAAATCAAGACATTATAAAACCAAACCAAAAGAATGAAAAAATAGAGGACAATGTAAAATATCTCATTGGAAAGTAACTGATCTGGAAAATAGATGGACAGATAGTTTGAAAATTACTAGATACCTGAAAACCATGATGAAAAAAAAGAGTCTAGACATCATCTTTTAAGAAACTATCAAGGAAAACTGTGGTGATATTCTAGAACCAGAGGGTAAAATAGAAATTGAAAGAATTCACTGATCGCTTCTTGAAAAAGATCCCAAAAAGAAGACTCCAAGAATATTATAGTCAAATTCCAGAGTTCCCAGGTCAAGGAGAAAATATTACAAGCAGTCAGGAAGAAACAATTTGAGACTTGTGGAAACACAATCAGGATAACACAAGATCTAGCAGCTTCTACATTAAGGGATCAAAGGGCTTGGAATATGATATTCTGGAGGTCAAAGAAGCTAGGACTAAAACCAAGAATCACCTATACAGCAAAACTGAATAGAATACTTCAGGGGAAAATATGAGCATTCAATAAAACAGAGGACTTTCAAGCATTTTTGATGAAAAGACCTGAGCTAGGGGCGGCCAGGTGGCTCAGCGAGTAAGAGTACCGGCTCCAGTGTTGGGACGACCTGGAGATCGAATCCCAGGCTCAGACACTCAGCGCCACACCCAGAGATAACTGGCTGTGTAACCTTGAGCAAGTTACTTAACCCCGATATAAAATAAAAAAATTAAAAAAAAAAAGAAAAGACCTGAGCTGAGGAGAAAATTTGACTTTCAAATATAAGAATCAAGAGAGGC
This sequence comes from Petaurus breviceps papuanus, assembly GCF_028583685.1. Classification (NCBI taxonomy): domain Eukaryota; kingdom Metazoa; phylum Chordata; class Mammalia; order Diprotodontia; family Petauridae; genus Petaurus; species Petaurus breviceps. The sequence goes on from NW_027187340.1 coordinate 1,698,072, forward strand.
ATGAAAAGGCAAATAGGAAAGAAAAATCATAAGAAACTTATCAAAGCTGAACTGTTTACATTCTTACATGGAAAGACAGTATCTGTACCTCATGAAACTTTCCTCATTATTAGGACAGTTGAAGGGTGTATGTGTGTGTGTTTGTGTGTATGTGAGCACACACAGAGAGCACAAGGTGAGTTGAATATGAAGGGATATCTAAAAAAATAAAGAGGTGAGGGAGGAATATATTGGGAGGAAAAAGGAGGAGATGGAATAGGGCAAATTATCTCACATAAAGAGGCAAGAGAGGGGCAGCTAGGTGGCACAATGAATAAAGCATCAGCCCTGGAGTAAGGAGGACCCGAGGCTCAAATCTGGCCTCACACTACTATTACTACTAGCTATGTGATGTTGGGCAAGTCACCTAACCCCAATTGCCCTGCCTTCCGCCCTCCAAAAAGACAAAACCAAAAATAAATTAAAAAAAAAATTAGAGGCAAGAGAAATCTGTTACAATGGAGGGGAAAAGCAGGGAGGTGAAAGGGAATGAGTCAACCTTACTCTCACCAGACTTGGCTTAAGGAGGTAATAACATATGCACTTGATTGGGTATCTTACCCTACAGGAAAGTAGGGGGGTATATAGATAAGAAGGGAGTATGATAGAAGGGAGGGCAGGTAGTAGTCAGAAGCAAACGCTTTTGAAAAGGGACAGGGTCAAAGGAGAAAATAGAATAAATGGAGGGTGGGATAGGATGGAGGGAAATATAGTCTTTCACAATATGACTACTATGGAAATATTTTGCATAACTACATATGTATAATCTATACTGAATTGCTTGTCTTCTCAATGGGGATGGGTGAAGTGGGAAGAAGGGAGAGAATCTAGAACTCAAAGTTTTAAAAACAAATGTTTAAAAAATTGTTTTTACATGCAACCAGGAAATAAGATATACAAACAATGGGGTATATAAATCCATCTTGCCCTACAAGAAAGAGGGGGTGGGATAGGGGAGGATATAAGAGAGGGTAGACTGGGGGAAGGGGTAATCAGTATGTTTGCCACCTTGTGGTGGGTGTAAGGGAGAGATGGGGAGAAAATTCAGAACTCAGAATCTTGTGGAAATGAATGTGGAAAACTAAAAATAAATTCTAAAAGTTAAAAAAAGAATATGATGAAATATTATATTGCAATTAGAAGTTAACAAAGGGATAGTTTCACAAAGTCATGGGAAGGCTTAAATGAAACGATATAGGATATAAAACGAAGTGAGCAGAAATAGAACAATTTATAGTGACACTAATAATGTGAAGACAACTCTGAAAGACTTAGGAACTCTAATGATCAATCTGGATTCCAGAAGACTCATGATACTATCTACCTCATGATAGAAAGGTGGACTCAGAATGTAGATTAAGACACTGGGGATGATACGTGGTCACAGTTTGGTTGTTTGTTTTGCTTTGATTATTCAAGTTTGTAACAGAATTTTGTTTTCCCTTCCTTTTCAAAGGGGCTGTTAAAGGAGATTGGGAAGGACAGGCGAATTTTCATTAGTTGAAAATAATAAAATTAAGGGCAGCTAGGTGACGCAATGAATAGAGCACCAGCCCTGAAATCAGGAGGATCCGAGTTAAAATCTGGAACAGACATTAAACACTTACTAGCTGTGTGACCTTGAGCAAGTTACTTAACCCCAATTGCCTTGCCTTCCTCCCTCCAAAAATAAAATAAAATTTAAATATAGATCTGATAGTTGTGTGTAGAATGAACTAGAAAGGAAGAAAGGGAAAGGTACATTGTTTTTTTTTTTGGACAGGATATTCAAAACAACACGACAAAGGCTCTGCAGGGACTTCAAAAGGAGTCCCAAAATATTTTGAGCAATGGCAAGATCTCTAAAATGAGCATATTGAAGTAAAAAGAAACTCTAACCAAAGGAAGACAACTTAAGGAAAGCACAACCGGGAATCTTGGAAGCAAACAAATGTTAAGTGATAGGTTCAGAGTTATGTCTAGAAATTTATAAATAAAAAGAAATTTCATTCTTAACTAAGCTAATGATGAAATATTTATTTCAATAATCAAATTTGGACTTAATCTAAACCACATCAATAGTAGGTAATAAGAGCATCAATATAGCATTATATTGCTGGGGGCAGCCAGGTGGCACAGAGAGTGGGAGCACCGGCCCCAGAGTCGGGATGACTGGGATCAAATCTGGGCTCAGACACTTAGCACCCACCCAGAAACACCTGGCCGTGTAACCCTGAGCAAGTTACTTAAACCCAATTGCTTAAAAAAAAAATATATATATATATATATATATGTATATATATATAGCAATATATAGCATATTGCATCACTTTTTTTAAGTGTGGGATAAAACTAAAATCTATTTAAATTTTGATAAAATGGCGATATAGTTAAGTATAATAAATATAAATATGTATATGGTATAGAATCTGGAATAAAATGTTTTCAAAGACAAACTACTGAGAAATGATTAACTTTCAATTAAAGGATAGGAAGGAAATTAATATAGATTTGTTAATTTTCAGGTCAATGCATATTTAGCTTTTGTAGAAACATCCAAGTTCAGATGACTAGACCTAATTATTCACTGCTGATCTAAATGTGAATAATGGCGGGACCTCCAGCCAAAAGTAAAATTTTTTATGTCTTTTTGCGTTTTGGAGGGCAATTGGGGTTAAGTGACTTGCCCAAGGTCACACAGCTAGGTTGGTTTTTTTAATGTATGTATCAGCAATGCAATATTCACAATGCCTACAGAAATTGTAAATATGCTGATGTGGTTATCCATCACAAAATATATCAGGCTTTCTATATGGGCGATAAAGCTGGAACATTTATTAAAATACCAAAAGACTGAGTCCCCAAACCAGAAAGTCAAAGCCATCAGAGTAGTTAAGAAATTGGCACAGGCAGATAAAGTAGAAAGCACCCACATTCTCAAGCCTTTAAAACAGAACAGGCTACCTCAGGCAAAGTTCCTCCTCTCCCTACTCACAGCAACCACCCAGCGTCTAGGAAGCGCGCTCCTAGCAGCTCCGGCACCTGGCAGCCCTCAGCAGGAGTCCTTAGCAGAAATTCTGGCCAACTCAAAAAGGAGTTTGCGCTTCCTTCCACTGCCGCTGCCTCTGTGACTGCTAGCCACCACCGGAACTCTAGCTTGGCTTCCGCTTCCTCTTGCTCCACCCCTTCCTGCTACATCAGCAAGTCCAATGGCGCATGGAAGATCTTTAAATCCCATAACCCTTACAGTGTGTGTTAAGTGTCTGAGGCTGGCTTTGAACTCAGGTCCTCCTAACTCCAGGGCCAGTGCTCTATTCACTGTGCCACCTAGCTGCCCCTTGATGCTTCATTTTAAAAAATTTAATGTATGCAAAGCTCTATTAAAATGAATTTATTTCTTTTAATTTTATTCTGTATTGTCAAAGCTTGTTACACTGTGTCATTTGCTAGTTTAATATTCAATCACTTGGGGGGGGGGCGGAGCCAAGATGGCAGAGTAGAAGCACAAACTTTCCCTGGCTCCGGCTTCCACCTTCCCCAATCCATGTAAAAAGGGGACTCTAAACGAACTTTGGAGCTGCAGAACCCACAAAATGACAGAGAAGCTAACCTCCCGCTGAGGACAGCCTGGCAGGAATCCAGCGCAGCGCTCTGGGAGCTGAGCCCTAGCACCATGCCGAAGCTTTAGCCCCAGGGTGGGCCTGACCATCCATGGCCAGAGGGACTCCAGAACAGCAGCAGCTGTGGCAGTGCGTGGCTTTTATCCCTGGGTCAAGAAGCCACTGAGACTCCGTCCGGCACAGCGCCATGCGGCAGCTTCAGCTCCTGGCCTGCAGAGTGTAGGGGGACGAAGCACCAGACTGAGGGGTAATCGCTCTTGCTTTAACCTGCTTGGATCTGGATTGCAGTCTAGGGTGGAGGGTGTGTGTCCAGTTTGCCAGAGTGTGTGGAGACTTCAGAGAGGGCACCCATCTAATACCTCCGGCAGCTGAGAAAACCCCAGCGTTTGGGACGAAAACTCCCCTGTCTGGTGGCAGAGTCCTACTGTGGCAAAAAGCTCAAAAGTCAAATCATTGAGTGGCAAAATGAGCAGGCAAAGGAAACAAAGCAGACAGAAGATTCCAACATTAGACTCCTATTTTGGGGATAAGAAGGAGCAAGGCATGGAACAGGAGGAAAACAGTGAAGTCAGAACTCCTGCACCAAAAGCTTCAAAGGAAAATACAAGCTGGTTACAGGCCATAGAGGACCTTAAGAAGCAGATAAGAGAAGTGGAGGAAAAATTGGGAAGAGAAATGAGAACAATGCAAGAAAATTATGAAATGAGAGTCAACAGCCTGACTGAAGAAAATAATACCTTAAAAAACAGACTGACTCAAATGGCAAAGGAGGCTCAAAAAGGCAATGAGGAGAAGAATGCCTTAAAAAGTCGAATTTGCCAGATGGAAAAAGAATCTCAAAAGCTCACTGAGGAGAATCATTGCTTCAGAATTAGATTGGAGCAAATGGAAGCTAATGACTTTATGAGAATCAAGATGCTGTTAAACAGATACAAACAAATGAAAGAATAGAAGGCAATGTGAAATATCTCATGGGAAAAACCACTGACCTGGAAAATAGACCCAGGAGAGATAATTTAAAAATTATTGGACTGCCTGAGAGCCATGACCAAAGTAAGAGCCTGGAAAGCATCCTCCAGGAAGTTCTCAAAGAAAACTGCCCTGATGTTTTAGAACCAGAGGGCAAAATAGAGGTTGAAAGAATCCACCGATCACCTCCTGAAAAAGATCCCAAAAAGAAAACTCCTAGGAATATTATAGCCAGGTTCCAGAATTCCCAGATTAAGGAGAGAATATTACAAGCAGCCAGGAAGAAACAATTTGAATATTGTGGAAACACAATCAGGATAACCCAGGATCTGGCAGCTTCTACACTGAGGGATCGAAGGGCCTGGAATATGATATTCCGGAGGTCAAGGGAGCTGGGATTAAAACCAAGAGTCACCTACCCAGCAAAACTGAGTATCATGTTTCAGGAGAAAATATGGTCATTCAGTGGAATACAGGACTTTCAAGCATTCTTGCTGAAAAAACCAGAATTGAATAGGAAATTTGACATTCAGATAGAAGAAGCAAGAATAGCATGAGAAGGTAAACAGGGAAAAGAAATCATAAGGAATTTATCAAAGTTGAACTATTTTTTTTTTTTGAAGCAATTGGGTTGAGTGGCTTGTTCGGGGTTGCACGGCCAGTTGTTGTTTCTGGGTGTGGTGCTGAGTGTCTGGGCCCGGATTTGATCCGGGTTGTCCAGGCACTGGAGCCGGTGCTCTTGCTCGCTGAGCCACCTGGCCAAAGTTGAACTATTCACATTCCTACGTGGAAAAACAATAATTGTAACTTATGAAACTTTTCTCATTAGTTGAAGGGATTAGAAATATATGTCTATATATGAGGGTATATGGACATATGAATACATATGTGAATGTGTGTATATGTTTACAGGTGTACATAGATAGAGGGCACAGGACCAATTTAACAGGAAGGCATGATACTTAAAAGGTGAAATTAAGAGGTGAGAGGAATATAATGAGAGGAGATGGGGTGAGACAGATTGAGGTAAACTATCTCATACAAGGGAAAGTGGTTTCAATGGAGGGGAAGAATAGGAAGGCAAAAGGGAATGGGTCAACTTTATTCCCATTGAATCTGGCTTGAGGTGGGAGTGAAATACACACTAAATAGGGTATCTCACCCTCCAGGAGAATAGGGGGGAAAGGGGATGAGAGGGGGGGATGATGGAAGGGAGGGCAGGCTGGGGGGGAGGGAAGTTGGAAGCACCCACTTTTGAAAAGGGATGGGATCAGGGTGGAGAGTGGAGCGGATGGGAGGTGGGATGGGAGGGAATGAAGTGTAGTCAGTCTTTTACAATATATCTACTATGTTGTTGTTTTGCATTAGCCACACATGTACAACCTATACTGAACTGCTTGTCTTCCCAGTGGGGGTGGGTGACAGGGAAGGAAGGGAATGAATCTGGAATTGAAAGTTTTAAAATCAAATATTCAAATATATATATATATATACATATATATATATATATGTGTGTGTGTGTATACTACTATTAATACCATCTTACATGTAATTGGGGAAATAAGATATACAGGCACCGAGGCATAGAGATCCACTGGAAAAGTCGAAAGGGGTATGGGAGAAAATATGGAGAGAGCAGATTGGAGGAGGGATATACTGTGGGACTGCTATTTTGCAGCTGTGGGTAGGGGAAAAAACGGGGAGAAAATTTGTAACTCAAAATCTGGCGGAAACGAATTATGTAAATCAGAAGTTAATAAAGCATTTAAAAAATATTTAATCACTTAACTCTAACTATATAACATTTTAAAAATATACAACTTAAAAAGTTTTTTGCATTCTTATTTAAATAAACCCTACAGAATGCATGTTAGAGGTCTGAAAACAAGTTTGGACTCTGCATTCATCTTAGACTCTATTGAAGTAAGTTTTCTCTATAAACTAAATTTAAACAAACAGTGCTAGAAAAAGAAAGTCACAATTCAAAGACTCATGATACCTCAATCCTACCAATAACACTGGCATGCAAATTACTTCAGACAAAGTAATTTAATTTATTGACATATTATAAATAACCATTACAACATTTTACATTTTTGTTCAATGTCCTTATTTTATAGCAATAATTTGCTTCATATAGCAGTAAACTCCTTTTCCAGCAATGATTTAAATGACTTGGCACTGAAATCACAAGATTTTGACAAATATCATTCTTTATCATGAAATTACTTTTGTACATTACATATTAAGCATACCTCTGACCATCCATTTTTCTAAATCTAGGCTTGATTATAGTTCATACATTTTCAATGATGTTTAATTCAGGCAAGTTACCAATTCATTGAAATAGGTTTATTGCCATCTCTTAGATACATTTCTTGACCTTTTGTGAAAGGTGGCATTGCTGAATTGCAGTATTCTATGTCCAAAAGAGAAATTCTGTAATTTCAACTATTCTGCCCTTTAGCATTCCAGTATATTTATCACAGTTCACCATTCCCTCAATGGGAATAAAACTGGAAATAATACAATATAAACAAACAACAAAAAACCCCAAGACCCAACATATTTTGGGGGTGGAGGTTTTATTGTGTAATGAAGATATACAGATCTTAGAGACTTACCTGGATTTCTTGTGACAATGGTTTTGTTCTAAAGCTTTAATGAAAAAGTTTCAGTAGTAACATTTATTTTTTTTCCAGTCTCCATGGCTCTGATTTTTATGTTCCCTTGTCCACAACAAATATTTTTCTTCACTAGAATGAATGGCAGCTTTTTTTTTTTTAAACTGCCTTTCTTGATTTTCGTCTTACTACAAGAAGTCCATACCACTCTGTCGAGGAATCAATAATAACCCTTCCAGGAGCCAAGTCCCTCTGAAGGAAGCTCTGCTTGTTTTCTGAGGATCAATCAGGCTATTCTGCAGCAACAGTTAGTCAATTCTTGGTGTTGTTTCTCATTTTTGGCCACATTTTACTTTGTGCTATGGTACAACTAGTCTTACTTCCTTGTGGACTTGAATGATCCTTGAAAAGTTTCATTTTCAATACTAACAGTTGCTGCTCTAACAGTCAGTGAAGTGTGACACTGAAGAGGTAATATTTTTACACATTTCCTGGCAGTAATAGTGATTCTTAAAATCCACAGAATTTAAAACACAATGAAAGAGAACAATAAGACATATGTATATGGTAGAAAATCTGGAAACTAACCTATAGAGAACTAAATAAAAGTCAGGAAACCAACTCAATTCATTTTCAGTCGGACAAGATCAGACATGCAGAATCAGCCTTGTGCCAAGCATATCCACATGGCAATTCCAGTCACAAAATAAAAACATAAAATTACTATATGACCCAAGTAATACAAGTAATACACTACTGTAGAAACAGAACAAGATATTTTCTCTGGCAAACCCAGCAACATCCAACTTTCCCTGGTTCTCAAATATTTTACTTCACTTTTGTTTTTCACTCATTGTATCCTTTCTGAAAATGAAGAACTCTCCTGGTCAGGACAATGTCAATAGGTTTTCTTTTCTTCTTATTTTTTGGATTAGACTATACAAACAAAGTCTTCTTTTCATATATATACCCACAATCACTTTCCCTTACTTTTTTTGGGGGGCATATTATGACCAAATCACCTTTAATCACCTCTGTCTTTATCACCTTTTGTGTTGA
>NW_027187340.1:1711361-1719540 GCF_028583685.1 Petaurus breviceps papuanus
TTTTTTATTTATAGCTTTTATCATGTAAACTTTAATATAAAGAAACCCAGGAAACTGTAAAAACAAAAAACAATCTTTTACCTTGACAGCATTTTCTGAACCTTCCTCTTTAAAATCTTCATATTTCATTACTTCAGCCATAATGAACCCCTTTTCAAAATCAGTATGAATCTTTCCTGCTGCCTGAGGAGCCTTCGTCCCTTTCTGTCAAAAGAAAGACCAGAGAAAATTAACTGTATTTAAGAAGACTGATTTCAAGAGTAAAATTTCTCTTCTCAGATATGCAAGTGTTCCACTAGAACTTAGTTTCGTATCAGTTAAAATGTCAGGCATATAATTGGTAATTTTTCAATAGTGAGGCATATAGATAACTGACTTTTTAAAACCAATAAATCAGTTGATACTAAAGAAATGCAGCTTTGTTTTTTCCTAATGGCTATCCACAGTACTATTGATTTTAGATGTGGAGATCCTTTCTGTTGTAGGTTTCATTTCGATTTTCCATTCTTCACCATTTTAAAAAAGAAGAAATAAAGATTTTTAAGTAATTTTCAAGCTAAATTATCAAAGGCTTAAAAAAAGTTAAAAATAAATATCCTCTGGATTTCTACTAGTTTATAAAATATATAAAAATCAATAAATGTAATATAACATTCTAGACATGTCAAGCTTAGAGAATCTTCCAAATATTCTCATCATTATTTGAAAGTCTAAGAAAAAAGTAATAGATTTTAAATAACAGATTTAATGAGTACAGTCTACATACACAGAACCATTGTTAAAGAAAATTCTAAGTTTTATAGAAAAAGAATGCCTTGTAATTGTCCCATGTGTTAAATTACGAGGACATACATTCTAGGCACACACAACCATGGAAAGAAATTTGAGAAATAATGGTGACCTAAAGGCTGCTTAATAAAGCATGTTAAAGTGGTAAGGAGTCTGACACTGTAAAGCACAGTTTTTACAATAAAAGATGTATTAGGTTAATATGGCTACTCACTGATGCTTACCTGACTAAATATCTTAGCGCATTAAATCAAGAATACTTACAATCAGTCTTAAGATAAACCACCTTTCATATTTTCGAGCAAAGAGCAAGGCTTATCTTTAATTGAACATACTTAAGTTTGAAAGTTATGTAGTATTAAAAAAATAAACAAACTCTAGCAATTTGCTTACCAACATAAATTTGCTTTGACATTATTTGGGGAATCTATATAAAAGGACCTTGGTTAGAAGTCAATCACACATTTTTTTAAAGGGGAGATGAGATAAAGGAAAAGTGAAGCTCATATTCAAACAAAACATTTAACACGTTGAATTGCCTACATGTTTCTATCCATGTTAAATCAAAATAAAATGTAACTGAATAAATTACAGTAGTTGCTGAAAACACAAATGATTTGAATTAAATCAAAGCAGTGCTGAAATTCACCATGTAGCAGGAAAATAAATGCAAGAAGTAGAATAAAAGACTGAATAACATATTCACCATCTCAAAAAAGTTCCAGTATTATTTTCATATTCTTTAATGCACTATTTAGAACTATGTACATTTCAAAATATTTTTCAGTACTAACCACTATATTACAATATATTTACATTTAAAAGCAAACCATTATGGTTCAGCTCTTATTGTCCTCTGGGAATAAATTAGTCATTCTCTATGGTTGTAATCAGTATACATCAATATTTAAAACACATATCAAATTTTTCAAGTAACTGCATAGACCATACGAAATTACAAAAATAAACTCTAGTTCTATGAATTCAAATCAAGAGAGACATGAATTATTACACACTGACTTTAGGTTGTTGAGCCCAACTGTGTATCTATGAAGAGTATAATGATGTTATATTGCTTTTATTGCTGAAAATGTAATCCGAGCAAAGCAAAGGAGGAAAGAACCACCCGCAACCCAAACAAACTTAGCGAATACAAAATGAAAAGCAACATCAATTTCACTGCAGACAAACCCAGTCACACAGATTAAGCAAGCACAATACTGGTACGTCTTATCTCTGACCACAGGAGGAGGGTAGACAGATTCTACAGGATGAAGAAATTCAGACTATGTAATAGGCAGAATCAATTGTTACCTGCCTCAATCAATGCAGCTCCACTTTCACTGTTCAGCAGCTCACAAATAATTAAAGTTATCCTGGACAAAAACCTCATCTGTAATGACTAGCTAACCGCCACCATGACAAACTTCAAAGTCAGTGATATCAATCTGAATTCAATAGTGTGGAACTGGATATAGCTGATGAATAAGTATGAATCTTACCCTGATGGTCCATGCACGTACTTCATCTGGGCCTGCAGTGAAAAAGTATTCTAGTTGGAGTGCTGCATATCCAGCCTTAATGATCTTTGGCAAAGCACTGAAATAAAATGAAACAAATTCATTCAACATACACATACACAGATACATATATGGTATATGTTGAATATGGTCACACATAATTTTTTAAAATTTAAAACAAAAGTTTCTGCACATTTGAAAACCGCCATATCTTCTTCAAAATATAGTTAGATACATTTGGAAAGACTATTATTGTTTTTTAATCTCTTTAACAAATTACTTTAAATGGTAGCATCCTAAAGATACCACTTTGAATTATTTACTATAAGAATTAAAAAACACTTTAGTTATATCTATCATGTGGTTATTTTGGCCCAGAATAAATTATTTTCAGGACATCAGGTCACAAAAGCAAAATTATTTGACTGAAATTTAATGTTTAAACAATTTATTACTGTTAGAAAAATTATGGCAACTGATTCAAGCCCCTTCTCCCCACACCTCTTTTCTCCTCCCCTCAGTACCCCTGCCCCCCAGGCCTGAACATGACGAAAGAGTTTTGGTGATCATTCCTTCTCAAAAATATACATAACTAATACCTATGTTATAATTAAAACACTGTACAGAGATGACAGATGACAGTTAAAAACTTAATTTAAAATAAATCTTTTCACTCTGTCTCATGGTAAAGAAAGGAGAAGATTCCCTCTTTATAATGGTAATTACTCTGTCATTTATTATTCTATCAGCGCAAGCAATTAAATTACTGCAAGGAAATAGTTGATAATAAAGTGTAGGGAAAATGAATGCTAATTAACCTTTGTGTCATGTTCTCTTCCAGATACTTCTGTTTCTCCTCAGCACTCATTTCTTGCAACTTGAGTTCCAAGGCCCCACTAAAAGGAATGACCAAGGCACCTGGGTCATGCTTGTCTACCCACTCTTTAATTTTTATCAACCTGTAGACAAAAAAGGGCACAACATTATCTTGTAGTGCATGCATGACTGTACCACATTCATTATTATCAAGTAGCACATACATATTCATAAGAATTGCACGGTTTTATGATGCCATCTTTTTGTGTATAGCTTTCCAAGGTCAAGGCATTAACAGGCAGCAATTGCTTCAGGTGTACTCCATTAATATTTTACTGCTATCTAGTTTTATTTTAGCATAAAATCTGTATGAAATATTAGAAAAATATTCTAAAAACTTTTTTCTGTTAATGCTAAATTTGTACCCCACAAACTGTATACCAGAATGTCATCTCTCATATAACCTTTAAAAAAATAAAGAAAAACTTACAGCTGTCAAAGAGATATGAAGCTCATCACTGAGGGATATAAAGGTAAAATTCTGTTTGTTTAGAAGAGGCACTTAAAAATGCCTTCAGATAATTCTGGAAGTAGCACGACAAATGGATTGTTTATGTTATAACTCAACCCATATAGCAAGTGTATTTCCTTTATTCAAAACAATGAAAAACAGAACTGGCATTGTTTCCATAGGTGTTTTTCATGGGAAAGATTGACATGATCAGAAATCTACATTTACCAACAACCAAATCATCCTTATGAATTCCAATTCTAAAGATTGCTTAATTAGCACAACCATATGTAAAGTTTTTTGGATATGCAAAGCCAGCAATATTTTAAGAAACAGATAATGAATTCTTTACCTAGAACTAGAAGTTTTATGTTTTAATGTGAAATATTTTTAGAATCAATATTAAGGGCCTAAGTGACAGGGGGAAAAGAAAGGTACATTAATAACATATTCTTAGAGAATGGCTTCTAGGATATAGTCCTTTGCCTCAGGTATAGACCTGAATATTGTACTATAGGTGCCACAGATTTTAAATACTGAAAACACCCCAAAACATATACTTTAATGAGTACTATAGTCGTGCTGCTAGCCCCACTAATTTAGGAGACTTAAACCAAGGCTTTAACAGCCATTATGGTAAAGTGCTTTAAAACTGTGGTCTGCAATCCTTTAAATAATCAATGTAAATGTCACTTCAGGAAAAAAAATGAACAAAACCACAAGTTCATCAACACTCATTTGTCAAAGAAAATAGCAGGGGATCAGAGCTATTATGAGATTAAGTGCATGGCCCACTGAGTAGGGTTTTAGATGGGACAAAGAATATAAAAGTTCATTCAACAGTTTTCACACATTTGTTACATAAGGATGACTTTCTGTCATTTACTTATATAAATATACCACCATAGGTTTTTCAATATTTAACATGATTTTTTTCTTGCTATGCCCTAATAATAGATTAACATCTAAGATTCACCTTGGGATATACCAAATGGCCTTTCAAAAGGTTAATCTAAAAACTGATGTTGGTTTTTATATGGGACGGTTAAAAATAAAAGAAAATAAATGTTTAAGTCAGTACCTCTTGGGCTACAAAATTATTGCAGAAACATAGATCAACTTGATAGATTGGGCAATTTATCCCAAAGTGGCAAAAATATCCACATCAATGTTTTCTCTGTGTGTATGTGTTTATATATACATTTTTTCTAAATCTATATCAAATGTATAATTTTGATAAATCATGCACTAAGGAGTCAAAGAAAACAAAACGAAACCTATGTAAAAGGATAATTTGTAAAATTTTAATACAAATTTTGTCTGGTAAATATGGCCAACATAACTAATAAACTAAGAACTGTTGCAAAACAACAAGATAAGAAATAATTACTTTGGCTAAAACATCAATTCAGAATAATAATAGTCCTACACTGTCATTTTAACAGTCTTTTTCTATTGAGTCCTTGGAGGGATTATTTGCATTCCTCAGGTATTCTATTGTACAATTCAGATGAATAAAGACTTACAAATCATTCCTCTACCGCCAGTGTGAGACTTTGATCCAGTGAATACACCATTGTACCTTAACTATAATTGGCAAAAAAACCTGACAGTGTAGAGCATCACAAGCTTAATAACAAAGGAGAATATCTCAAAGTGTTGACAGATGATCTTCATAATGCAGAAGCAGAGCTGGTACATTTTAGCAATAAATGAGCACTGAGGTCTAAAGGTCTCCAAAGTGACTGACATCAGACCTGCTATATAGTCTCCCTAAAAGAATATGGTCTACTAGCACACTTCATAAAGTGACTTGGGTTCTTTGCCTACAAGCTTTACTTTTGTGACTTTCACTGTCATACACACAAAAAAGGAAAGATAAAAAACGGGTCTTTGACTATATGTTTTACTTCTGTGACTTTTACTGTCAAACAAAATTTAAAAAAGATATACCGAGACATTTCCTAACATTGCTTTTAATTACATATAGAAATAAGCATGTGTTTATACTCAAGCAAAGACTATTTTTTTAAAAAAGCAGATAAACATTATTTCAAGAGCATATGACCAGTGGTACATCATGTATCTGATAACTGTAGCCAGAATAGGGTGCTAATGAGGCCAAGGTGACTCACTGGTTTGAATCTCAAAGAGGCCAGTTAGTTGTGGCAGAAGGAAAAAAAAGTCTGTTCTAGGTCTCTATCCCTAACTTCAGTCACTGGCTGGCAGGATGAGTTTTGGTTGACTTAAATACATCAAAACTACTAGAAAAAAATTTCAAAGGTCATGCCTAATTATGGTTGAACAGTACCTCTACATATAAAGGTCAGAAATATCAAGGTAAAATAAAAGTTAATTATATTTCTGACGTTCCCCAAAACTGTTTGCCAAAGTGAGCTAAATTAGAAAATGAAAAACTTAGAAAAACAAACCTGCTAAAGACACCAAGGCCTTTACTTCTATTTATTCTCTGAATTAATTAATCTAAATGAAATAATGTTCTGTCACTGCTTATATATGGTGTCAGGTAAGCTGTTACACATTTCTGAGTCTCAGTTTTTTCAAGGGAATTATAATCAATTTACGATTCTACCTAATCCTTTTCCAACTAGGAACTACCTTTTATTTTCTCTGTACCTCCAGATTTAACAGTTGGGAAACTTGTCTTTTGAGAGTATGCATCACTGACAAGGGGGTATGGAGGACTGCTGTTGGTTTTTTAGCTAGTTCCCTTTAGTAATCTCTGTGAATTAAGGGGAGGAAGGTGGAGTAGTGGCAACCATCCTGGACATCTGTCAATTAAGAACTTCAAGACTAAATTACTTCATTCATTCAAATACATATGGGCAAAGCACTCACTATACTAGGCACTGGGAGAAATGCAAAGATAATTAAGGTGGGATCCCTAGTTTCACATTTTTTTAACAGAGGGTATATGACAAATATACAAATATGCAATGAACTATGAAAACATACATGAACTATGAAACAATTATAATATAAAATATAAAATGATACAAAATACAAAGTGGGATGCAAGGTCCAAGAAAATAATTTCTTATTAAGAACTGATGAATATTAATGAAATTTCTTAAAGAGTATGACTCACAAAATACAAAATGTCTTTTCTTCACATTTCTACTTTTTCCTTCACCTATAGTTTTACTATAGTACTCCTCTATTATAACTCACTCCCAAATATGAACTGATCACATGGCCTCCAACACATTGGGTGGCCTCTGTAGTGAACTTTTGGGCTGCTACAGACAAAAATCTACTGGGATAGGAAGGCATCAATGTGTTGCTATCTGCACTGCTGGAGAGAACTCCTGAATCGATGTAATCAGAGAAAGATTTGAGAATTTGAGTATCCTTTGTTACTGCCCCACAAAGAATTCTTTCCTACTTAGAAATGTGCTGTCATCACAGTACAGAAGTACAGAAATGGGAGCATTTAGAGTTCACATAATTGAATCCACTCATTTTATAGAAGAGCAAACAGGCCCAGAAAAGCCACTTGTTCAATGTCATGCAACAAGACAGTGGAAGAGCTGGAAGCAGAATACATTGGTGATGGATCCCCTCATCTAATGGGAAGCAGAATGCTACAAAGGCAAAACTATTAGATTTGGAGTCTGAGAACTTGGATTCCAATTCCAGATTTAACATTTACTTTATGTGGGACCCTGGGCAACCACATAACGTTTCTGAAACTCATTTCTTCAACTGTAAAGTGAAGGAATAGGAATCAATGACCCCCAAATTTTCTTGTAGGTCTAAGTCTATGATTCTTCCATTATAACACATTTGTTTTTCTCATCGGTTGATACAAGATCTTTAATGCTACTATTAACCAATTTCACATGACTAGAATTGAAAATGCAGTAATGCTGAGAGTATTGTGTAATGTTTCATTTAATGTGAAATTATAACATAGATGGCAATACCAATGTGTTA
This sequence comes from Petaurus breviceps papuanus, assembly GCF_028583685.1. NCBI lineage: Eukaryota > Metazoa > Chordata > Mammalia > Diprotodontia > Petauridae > Petaurus > Petaurus breviceps. The sequence goes on from NW_027187340.1 coordinate 1,718,955, forward strand.
AAATTATTTGGGAAAAAAAACCTGAACATATTTTCTCTCTCATATTCAGTATTGTATTTATATATCCTATATTAACATATCTGTGAACACAAAAATATCCCCTCAGCAGAATGTAAGCTTCTTGAAGGCAGAGACTGTCTCACTTTTGCACTTGCATACCCAGGACCTAGAATACTTTCTAGCACATAACATGTTTAATAAATGCTTGAAGATAAGCTGAAACTATTTCGTTCCTTCTCTTCTCCTTGATAGTAAATTATCTTCTTTTTAAATTCTGTTTTTACTTATTATTGAAAAAAAATCAATGCAAGTCTATTTTCCAAACACTTTTTAATAATAATAACCCAACACTAAAATGCCAATTCTTAGGATTCTACTTATTCTGTGATGCTTTGACTATGGGGAAATTTCCAAATCCAATACCAATTATATGCTGCTATTTCTATTATATTAAAACATTTAAAATAAGGGTTCCTTATAACATGGACACATAAAGATGATAGCAACAACAACGACAAGAATAGCTAGTGTTTATATAGCACCTACTACATACTAGGCTAAGTATTTTACAAATATCTCATTTGAT
>NW_027187340.1:1719940-1756465 GCF_028583685.1 Petaurus breviceps papuanus
GAAGAAATGCTGAGAAAGGTCATGGTAAGAGATAAGTGATTTAGAATTGGTCCATGCTCAGTTTTCCTTCCTCTTAAGAGATTTCTTATTCTTACCCTCCCACTTTCTCCTATGTTAATTATTTTATTTGTAGCACTGGTCATCTCATACTGCTCGATGATAGAATTGAAATTTTTTTTTAAAGCAATTGGGGTTAAGTAACTTGCTCAAGGTTACATGGCCAGTTTTTGTGTGTGTGTGGGTGGGTGTTAAATATCTAAGGCAGGACCCAATCCTGGGTCCTCCCGACTCCAGGACCAGTGCTCTTACTCACTGTGCCACCTAGCCACCCCAGAATTTAAAATTTTTAATACGCAACTCAGCTGGAGTTGTAGGTCAGAGACATTTTTACCCTATTTTATTCACTTGTTTCTTAGGCATATTTATTGCAGTTAACTTTTGGAGATAGAGAGTAATGCAAAATATGCATAAAGTATTCTTTAACTTAATATTTCCAGTCAACACAAAAGGTGATAAAGACAGAGGTGATTAAAGGTGATTTGGTCATAATATGCCCCCCAAAAAAAGTAAGGGAAAGTGATTGTGGGTATATATATGAAAAGAAGACTTTGTTTGTATAGTCTAATCCAAAAAATAAGAAGAAAAGAAAACCTATTGACATTGTCCTGACCAGGAGAGTTCTTCATTTTCAGAAAGGATACAATGAGTGAAAAACAAAAGTGAAGTAAAATATTTGAGAACCAGGGAAAGTTGGATGTTGCTGGGTTTGCCAGAGAAAATATCTTGTTCTGTTTCTACAGTAGTGTATTACTTGTATTACTTGGGTCATATAGTAATTTTATGTTTTTATTTTGTGACTGGAATTGCCATGTGGATATGCTTGGCACAAGGCTGATTCTGCATGTCTGATCTTGTCCGACTGAAAATGAATTGAGTTGGTTTCCTGACTTTTATTTAGTTCTCTATAGGTTAGTTTCCAGATTTTCTACCATATACATATGTCTTATTGTTCTCTTTCATTGTGTTTTAAATTCTGTGGATTTTAAGAATCACTATTACTGCCAGGAAATGTGTAAAAATATTACCTCTTCAGTGTCACACTTCACTGACTGTTAGAGCAGCAACTGTTAGTATTGAAAATGAAACTTTTCAAGGATCATTCAAGTCCACAAGGAAGTAAGACTAGTTGTACCATAGCACAAAGTAAAATGTGGCCAAAAATGAGAAACAACACCAAGAATTGACTAACTGTTGCTGCAGAATAGCCTGATTGATCCTCAGAAAACAAGCAGAGCTTCCTTCAGAGGGACTTGGCTCCTGGAAGGGTTATTATTGATTCCTCGACAGAGTGGTATGGACTTCTTGTAGTAAGACGAAAATCAAGAAAGGCAGTTTAAAAAAAAAAAAGCTGCCATTCATTCTAGTGAAGAAAAATATTTGTTGTGGACAAGGGAACATAAAAATCAGAGCCATGGAGACTGGAAAAAAAATAAATGTTACTACTGAAACTTTTTCATTAAAGCTTTAGAACAAAACCATTGTCACAAGAAATCCAGGTAAGTCTCTAAGATCTGTATATCTTCATTACACAATAAAACCTCCACCCCCAAAATATGTTGGGTCTTGGGGTTTTTTGTTGTTTGTTTATATTGTATTATTTCCAGTTTTATTCCCATTGAGGGAATGGTGAACTGTGATAAATATACTGGAATGCTAAAGGGCAGAATAGTTGAAATTACAGAATTTCTCTTTTGGACATAGAATACTGCAATTCAGCAATGCCACCTTTCACAAAAGGTCAAGAAATGTATCTAAGAGATGGCAATAAACCTATTTCAATGAATTGGTAACTTGCCTGAATTAAACATCATTGAAAATGTATGAACTATAATCAAGCCTAGATTTAGAAAAATGGATGGTCAGAGGTATGCTTAATATGTAATGTACAAAAGTAATTTCATGATAAAGAATGATATTTGTCAAAATCTTGTGATTTCAGTGCCAAGTCATTTAAATCATTGCTGGAAAAGGAGTTTACTGCTATATGAAGCAAATTATTGCTATAAAATAAGGACATTGAACAAAAATGTAAAATGTTGTAATGGTTATTTATAATATGTCAATAAATTAAATTACTTTGTCTGAAGTAATTTGCATGCCAGTGTTATTGGTAGGATTGAGGTATCATGAGTCTTTGAATTGTGACTTTCTTTTTCTAGCACTGTTTGTTTAAATTTAGTTTATAGAGAAAACTTACTTCAATAGAGTCTAAGATGAATGCAGAGTCCAAACTTGTTTTCAGACCTCTAACATGCATTCTGTAGGGTTTATTTAAATAAGAATGCAAAAAACTTTTTAAGTTGTATATTTTTAAAATGTTATATAGTTAGAGTTAAGTGATTAAATATTTTTTAAATGCTTTATTAACTTCTGATTTACATAATTCGTTTCCGCCAGATTTTGAGTTACAAATTTTCTCCCCGTTTTTTCCCCTACCCACAGCTGCAAAATAGCAGTCCCACAGTATATCCCTCCTCCAATCTGCTCTCTCCATATTTTCTCCCATACCCCTTTCGACTTTTCCAGTGGATCTCTATGCCTCGGTGCCTGTATATCTTATTTCCCCAATTACATGTAAGATGGTATTAATAGTAGTATACACACACACACATATATATATATATATGTATATATATATATATATTTGAATATTTGATTTTAAAACTTTCAATTCCAGATTCATTCCCTTCCTTCCCTGTCACCCACCCCCACTGGGAAGACAAGCAGTTCAGTATAGGTTGTACATGTGTGGCTAATGCAAAACAACAACATAGTAGATATATTGTAAAAGACTGACTACACTTCATTCCCTCCCATCCCACCTCCCATCCGCTCCACTCTCCACCCTGATCCCATCCCTTTTCAAAAGTGGGTGCTTCCAACTTCCCTCCCCCCCAGCCTGCCCTCCCTTCCATCATCCCCCCCTCTCATCCCCTTTCCCCCCTATTCTCCTGGAGGGTGAGATACCCTATTTAGTGTGTATTTCACTCCCACCTCAAGCCAGATTCAATGGGAATAAAGTTGACCCATTCCCTTTTGCCTTCCTATTCTTCCCCTCCATTGAAACCACTTTCCCTTGTATGAGATAGTTTACCTCAATCTGTCTCACCCCATCTCCTCTCATTATATTCCTCTCACCTCTTAATTTCACCTTTTAAGTATCATGCCTTCCTGTTAAATTGGTCCTGTGCCCTCTATCTATGTACACCTGTAAACATATACACACATTCACATATGTATTCATATGTCCATATACCCTCATATATAGACATATATTTCTAATCCCTTCAACTAATGAGAAAAGTTTCATAAGTTACAATTATTGTTTTTCCACGTAGGAATGTGAATAGTTCAACTTTGGCCAGGTGGCTCAGCGAGCAAGAGCACCGGCTCCAGTGCCTGGACAACCCGGATCAAATCCGGGCCCAGACACTCAGCACCACACCCAGAAACAACAACTGGCCGTGCAACCCCGAACAAGCCACTCAACCCAATTGCTTCAAAAAAAAAAAATAGTTCAACTTTGATAAATTCCTTATGATTTCTTTTCCCTGTTTACCTTCTCATGCTATTCTTGCTTCTTCTATCTGAATGTCAAATTTCCTATTCAATTCTGGTTTTTTCAGCAAGAATGCTTGAAAGTCCTGTATTCCACTGAATGACCATATTTTCTCCTGAAACATGATACTCAGTTTTGCTGGGTAGGTGACTCTTGGTTTTAATCCCAGCTCCCTTGACCTCCGGAATATCATATTCCAGGCCCTTCGATCCCTCAGTGTAGAAGCTGCCAGATCCTGGGTTATCCTGATTGTGTTTCCACAATATTCAAATTGTTTCTTCCTGGCTGCTTGTAATATTCTCTCCTTAATCTGGGAATTCTGGAACCTGGCTATAATATTCCTAGGAGTTTTCTTTTTGGGATCTTTTTCAGGAGGTGATCGGTGGATTCTTTCAACCTCTATTTTGCCCTCTGGTTCTAAAACATCAGGGCAGTTTTCTTTGAGAACTTCCTGGAGGATGCTTTCCAGGCTCTTACTTTGGTCATGGCTCTCAGGCAGTCCAATAATTTTTAAATTATCTCTCCTGGATCTATTTTCCAGGTCAGTGGTTTTTCCCATGAGATATTTCACATTGCCTTCTATTCTTTCATTTGTTTGTATCTGTTTAACAGCATCTTGATTTCTCATAAAGTCATTAGCTTCCATTTGCTCCAATCTAATTCTGAAGCAATGATTCTCCTCAGTGAGCTTTTGAGATTCTTTTTCCATCTGGCAAATTCGACTTTTTAAGGCATTCTTCTCCTCATTGCCTTTTTGAGCCTCCTTTGCCATTTGAGTCAGTCTGTTTTTTAAGGTATCATTTTCTTCAGTCAGGCTGTTGACTCTCATTTCATAATTTTCTTGCATTGTTCTCATTTCTCTTCCCAATTTTTCCTCCACTTCTCTTATCTGCTTTTTAAGGTCCTCTATGGCCTGTAACCAGCTTGTATTTTCCTTTGAAGCTTTTGGTGCAGGAGTTCTGACTTCACTGTTTTCCTCCTGTTCCATGCCTTGCTCCTTCTTATCCCCAAAGTAGGAGTGTAATGTTGGAATCTTCTGTCTGCTTTGTTTCCTTTGTCTGCTCATTTTGCCACTCAATGATTTGACTTTTGGGCTTTTTGCCACAGTAGCACTCTGCCACCAGACAGGGGAGTTTTCGTCCCAAACGCTGGGGTGTTCTCAGCTGCCGGAGGTATTAGATGGGTGTCCTCTCTGAGGTCTCCACACGCTCTGGCAAGCTGGACACACACCCCAGGACCTCCACCCTAGACTGCAATCCAGATCTAAGCAGGTTAAGCAAGAGCGATGACCCCTCAGACTGGTGCTTGGTCCCCCTACACTCTGCAGGCCAGGAGCTGAAGCCGCCACGTGGCGCTGGCAGGCTGTGCTGGCGTCTCAGCGGTTTCTCGCTCCGGGGGTAAAAGACACGCACTCCCACTTCCTGGGTCCCAAAGTCCAGACTGCACTGGCCTCTCACCTTTTCCTTCGCATCTATGTATTGAAACATCTGGAAATGGCCACAGCTGCTGCTGATCTGGAGTCCCTCTGGCAGGCGGCTGGTCAGGCCCACCCTGGGGCTAAAGCCGTGGTGCTGGGCTCGGCTCCCAGAGCGCTGCGCTGGCCGATTCCTGTCGGCCTGCTGGGCTGTCCTCAGCGGGAGGTTAGCTTCTCTGTGTCATTTTGTGGGTTCTGCAGCCTGATTTATTATTTCTTTAGTGCAAACTATAACTGTTCTAGGAGCTCCTCCTGAAAATAACATCTTTTCCATGCTGGACATATGATAAATTCTAAATTAATTTTAACTTTCATTATTAAAAAAAAACTTAAGGCTTTCAGAGTGGTACATTTTAGAAGTATTAACATTCATTTGGGTAACATTCTAAATATGTAAAACTTGGAATACTGTACTAAAGCTAATACCAGAACCCAGCTGCTTGAGTTCTAGGATCCAAAAGAGAAAAATCAAAATTCTAGCAAGGGGGAATTTTGGAAATCTGGGTGTAATCTGGTAAAGTATGTAAACTGCGCCACTGTGCTACCCTCAAAGAAATGGTGGACCCCTACTGCCACAGACTGTTAGCAATTATTATTGTACCAAACACCTGTAAAGTTGAGGGGCAAGAAACTAAACTCTTGATGAATATAATTTTTTTGAAGGGGGATATCCATACAAAGAACTAATTTCAGCCTTTCTTCATTTTTTCCTACTCAAGTTATCTTGCATTTACTTATTTAACTGTTGTATATCTCCCAGTAGAATATAAATTCCCCAAAGGCAGAGACTGTCTTCATTTCTTTCTTGTACCCCCTCAGCTCCTAACAGTGGCTTGCACATACTGGGAAGTTAACCACTTATTGAATTGAAGTGAATCAAAGCACTAGTAACTGGAAGAACCATATCCAAAGACTGAAGTGGTAGAGAGTATGGAAAGCAGGCAATGTGTTCTACTATAAAGTCCAGGACGATCAAATTACAATACTACACAATATTCACATTCACAATACTGACTCATCATGACTAGGTCTTTCAAGGTCTAATCACAGGGGAAAAAAGACAAATTACACTACTATATGCAACTAATCTGTTTCAGATGAGCATGTGATAATTATATGGAAAACATTTTAAAATGCCCAGTAAAAAGCCCTTTGGATTAAGTAAACTAGAAGGAATTAAAAATAATTTCCACTCTCTTTACTTAACTCAAATCTAGGCCACTGGTTCCCAACTTATTGGTTAAGGACTTCTGGGTAATGCGGAATTACTACAAGACGTCCAAGAATCTACATGGGCAAAAACACCGTCATTAAAGCTTTAGATCTTTATTTAGCTTCAGCAAAATGCTCTACCATGACTTACTACATTAAATAAGAAATTTATAGTTTCTGTAAACAATGTTACATATATATGAATTATTAGTTTTCACCTGAATGTAGATGGAATTCATAAACACGAATTCATTTAAAAGAATTACTGAATTCATAGTAGTTTTTTTCTCAACACATATTTTTTCACTCAGTGGATATCAATAATAGAAAAATATGTATGGGTGTATAAGTATACTTTCTGAGAATTATTTTGAAGTTTTAACAAAGGGGGGAGATAGTGCTTCACGCTCAAAAAGGTCACTGATCTTATGAACTGCTGCAGATTCTTTGCCTAGCAAAACTTTTGTCTTCACCCACTTCTGCCTTTCTCCAAGGAAAGAGTGATTATCTTCCTTGAAAAAAGTAATCTCTCCATCTCCATTCTGTGTTGTATCCTATCCTAGACTTTAGTCTATCAGTCACCTCCTATCTCTCTTCTATTTCTCCCTCTGCAATGGCTCTTCTTCCACCACTTAACAAAAATATTCAGGTTTCCCTCACCTTAAAAACCTCTTGCTCAACTCTACTTTCTCTCATACTATCAAACTGTATCTTTCTTCCTCTTCACTGATAATTTTTGTGAAAAGTAATTTATCTTCTCTTTTGCTAATACCATTACCCACTTGATCTTCAAATCCTTGTTACATGGCTTCAAATCCCACCATCTCAAAGTTACCACAGTTTTTTTCTTAGTCCTTATCTTCCTTGACCTCTCAGCAGCATATGATGATGCTGATTACTTAATCCTTTCCCCCATCCTTTGAATTCTAGAATACTGTTCCATACTAGTTATCCTGAGGAGGGAAAAATCAGTGATGACTTAGAAGTAGAGAGACGAGGAAGGGAGAGGAAAGTATCATGGAAGGGGTATCACTGGCTGGGTCATGAAGAATAGGCAGGTTGGATTTTAACAAGTAGAAATACATGTATACATCCATAATCCACTGGAAAAATCAGGGTAAGTTTGTGGAAGTGAATAATCTGAAAGCATTAAGCTGAAATGGATTGTACAGTACATGATGAGGGATACTGTGAGATAAAGCTATAAAGGTAGGTTGGAAACTATTATAGAGGATAGTAAATGTCAAGCAAAAGGGTCTGATTTATTGAAAGGTTTTGAGCAGGGCAGTAAGGTGACTACTTTTGTATTAGGAAAATTTCTTCAGAGTTGGTAACTGCCTTTAAAAAGCTTATGATTTAAAAGTAGATGTAAAAGACTTACAAAGAAAAAAATAGTTGATGACAAAAAAAGATAATAATCAATTAATGGTTAACCAATATGCCAGGTACTATGCTAAGCACTGAAGATACAAAGATAAAATTGAAGTAATCTCTGCACTAAAAGACAACTAGGTAGAGCCATGGATAGGGCACAAGACCTGGAATCAGGAAGACCTGAGTTCAAATTATGCCTCAGATACCTACAAACCATGTGACCCCAGGCAAGCCACTTAAATTCTGCCTACCTCACTTTCCTCACCTGTAAAATGGAGATAATAAAAGCACCTGCCTCCCCAGACTGTTGGTGACAATCGCATGAGGTAATATTTGAAAAGCACTTTGCAAAATTTAAAGTATTTATATAGTACTAAACATTAACTATTATTTTTATGTCAAATGGAGAAATGCAACATATATGTATATATATATACATATACACACACATATACAGAACACAAAACGAATACAAGGAAATTGGAGGAGGGTGTATACTTGAAATTGGGGATACAAGGAAAGGTGCAGATAGAAGGCAATATTTTAATGAAATCTTGAAAGAAGCTGAGTATTCTGGAATGTAGAGGGGAGGAAGGAACACATTTCAGATATGGGGGGCAAACAATACAAAGATACAGAGATGGGGGGGTGACTTGTCATTCAAATGAGGAATATATAGTTGGTAGGTATGTCTGAATCTTAGAGGAGTGTATCAGAAGAATGGAAATGTAGAAAAGGGTCAGATGGTCCAAGAGATTTAAATGCCAGGCATTTCTACTAGGATCTACCTGATCCTAGAGGTAATACAGAGCTACTGAAGTAGAGTTGAGCATGGTCAGGAGGGACAGGGATATGATATAATTAGTATAATTATTATAATATAACTAACATGGTTAGACCCGTGCTCTGAAAGTCACTTTGACAAATGCGTGGAGGATGTTTTGGAAGTAAGGAGGTCAAACAAGAGGCTATTTCAATAGTCTGGGCAAGAAGTGATGGCTGCTTGAATGGTGTGGAGGGGATATATGTGAGAGATGTTGAGTAGAGAGAAATAATGTTTGGCAGTTGATGAGATATGATGTATTGGTCAGCAAAAGCAAAAAGTCAAGAAACACTTCAAGGTTGTGACGACCAGAAGGATAATAGTGCTTTTCATGGGTAAGTTTGTATGAGAGCCGCGTTTTGGGGAAAAGTTCACTATGCTCAATAGGCAGTTGATAATACAAGACTAGAGAGGTTAGGTCTGGCTATGTAGATTATGCATCTGTTGGTACAGTAGTGGCAATTGAACCCTCCCCATGACAAATGAAAGTGTAACCAATTGAGGCAACACAGGGAGCTAAATCAAGTTTGGGAATAGAGGAATGGGAGGTACATCCATAATTTGTGACTGAGTGTGATTCAGAAGATAAATGAGTTAAGGAGGTTGTGAAAGAACAACCAGGTAGGAGAACTAAAAGAGTAGTTTCATGAAAATTCTGAGGAGATATCTGAGCAGTGTCAAATGCTGCAAACAAATCAAGTAGAATAAGAATTAAGAGGTCATTAGATTAGACAATTAAGATGATAACTGGTCACCAAAGGTAGCAATTTCAGTTGATTGATGAGGCTGGAAGTTAGATTGCAGAGATTCTGGAAAGTCTGACTCCACAATGAAAACCAATAAAAGTCAGTACTAGAAGCCAGCAGACCTGGGCTCTTAAATCTACAGTTCTCAGTAACCAGCTGTAGGACCTTAAACCAATTCCGTTACTAATCTGGGCTTCAGTTTCTTCAGCTGTAAAATGAGAGCACACTAGAGCAAAAGTGTCAAACCTGAGGACAAAATTCAGAATCAGATTAAACTGTAATTGGAAAATACTTAACAAAATAAATTAAAAATTCAAAACAACACAGATAAAGTTAAATTATGTTTTTGAACTCAATATTCCCCTCCTTTCCATCCATTTCTATTTGAGTTTGACATCATTGTGCTAGATCATATTTTTTCCACAGGAATTTTCCACAGAAACTTATTTTTAAAGGGAGTTAGGATGTCAATATTTTGAAAAGATATTAAATGTTTTCAGAATTTAGTTCATGAAGATAGTACTGAATCTATTTCCTTTCTTTTCCTGGACAATGGAGAATTGGAGAGAGGCTTCAGTTGGCAGTAAAAATTGGTAGCATAGTTATTAGTCTTACTGTATCATTCCCTTCCTCAAACAGCAAAGTATTTAGGACTAGAATACATGCCAACTTTACACACTGCCTCAGGTTAAAATAGACATTTTTCCGTGTGACACCTTTTAATTCCTTCACACACGTAGTTCTGGTCTACCTTTCCAGATATTTAAGTACTGTTCCCCTTCGTGCAGTCTATGATCCAGCCAAACCAGTCCATGTGGTTGTTTCTCACACAGTGGCCATTCTATAAACTGTTCCCATGACTGGAATATGTTGTTGACTCCCTTCCACCTCTTAGAATCTCGAGCTTCTTTCAATGCTCAGTACAAATACTCTATCCTACAGCAGATTTTTCTTCATTCTAACAGCTCCTAGTGCTTCTCAATTCCATACCACCAAAATTTCCTTGTATTTACTTTGCATGCACTTTATATTTTCTTATATGTGCAAAAGCTCTGATGGACTATGATCTCCCTTAGAGCAGAGGCTTTCATTTTTGTCTTTGTATTCTTAGCAGCTAGCAGAGTCCCTGGTAAGTAGCAAGTAATAAAGAAATGGCATTCCTTTACTGATTGGGGAGGAGAGCTATCCCCCAATGTTCAGTACTAGTATTCAAGATAAATTTTAAGAACTTCTTTCTATTTTGGTTATTACAATTGCAACAGTATTAATTTCTTTTGTTTTATTGTAAATATGTAGCATTCCAGCTCCTTAGTGTAAAAGCTAGACTTTTCTCACTCCTCAAGATACCTCTGTAACCTGTAACACTACTGACACTTCTCTTTCTTCCTGGATATTCTCTCCCTTTAGGTTTTCATGATAATGTTCTCTCCCTATTGTCTTCCTATCTGCCCATTCCCTCCAAGTCTCCTTGGCTAAATCTTTATCCTAATCACACCCACTAACTACAATTGTCTTTCAAAGGTCTGATCTGGGATCTCTTCTTTTTTCTTTCATATTATTTCACTTAATAATGTCTTTTGGCTCCCATGGGTTCAACTACCATCTTTGAGATTCAGTCTCACATAGTCTTCCTCTTCTTCTCAACTTTCCTATTGCTCTCAAGGATTCTACCATCCTCCCAATCAGCCACACTGGCAAGCTTGGTGTCACCCTTGCCTCCTCAGCCCACATATCTAATCTGTTGTCAGATCTTGTCACTTCTACCTTTACCTCATCCCTCCATTCTCTCTATTCACACAGCTACTATCCAAGTGAAGGCTTTCATCACCTTGTGTCTGGCCTAATGCAATAATAGCCTGCTAGTTGGTCTCCTTGTTTCAAATCTCTCCTCACTCCACTCCAACATCCATTCAGCTACCAAAATGATTTTTGTTAAAATGTAAGTCAGACACTGTCACTCCTCTGCTCAATGAATGCTGGTGACTCCTTATTGTCCTAGTATCAAATATAAAGTCCTCTCTGGTTATTTATTGCCTTTTATAATCTAGCCTCTCCCTTCCTTTTTATACTTTACTCCATGTACTCTATGATTTAGCTACACTGGCCACCAAGCTTTGTTCTCTGCACATGACACTCCATCTCCCAAACTCCATGTCTTTTCAGTGACTCTCCCCAACATACATGGGACACTCTTGCTCCTTAACTCTGCCTACTGGCTTCCTTCAAAACTCACCTAAAATTCTACCTTCTGCAGGAGGCCTTTTCCATGCCCCCCTAATGGCTAATGCCTTTCCTCTGAGATTAACTTCAATCTACATGGTACACATTTTGTATGGTACATAAGTTTTTCTATGTTGCTTCCTCCATTAGAATGCAAACTCTGCAAGGAAGAGAAATAATGAAGTAAAATCTTATATATTGTAACTTCTGACTGATCTGCAGCAAAAAATTAGAGGAGAATGGAAAATAACCATATGACCTAAGAGAATTAACCAAGAAAGTTCATCCCTAAGTTAAAATATAAGGTTTTGCTAGGCTGTCCCAAGTTTGAACCAATAGGTTCAAAGAAGGTACTATTATATTTGCTTTAAAAAAATACTTTTAATTTTGACACAGATACTTAGAAGACAACAGACACCCCTTTATCTGTCTGTCTCTCTCATACACATGAATTCCCTTAAGAGTACAGTAAAAACACCTTAAAAAGTAATAATCTCAATCAAGCAAAAGAATGAAGACTTTTGACTGAAAACACTTTTCACTGTCATTCAATTTTTGCTAACTTTATATTCATTTGGCACAAATGTTGCCACTGAATTAACAATTTGTTGACATTTAGTGTCATCTTCATTTACATTACTGTAGTTAAGTATATTATTCTTCTGTTTCTTTCACTTTCAATGTTCTACTTAAAGCACATAAATCTGAGAACATGAACTTTTAAGAATGTCACTGAAAAGCAGGGATGTTTGTCTTCAAATAATGTTCCTTTCAGCTCTAGATCTATGATTTATAATAGTGGAGAATACTTTAAATTTTTAAAGTCCAAGAAAGGAATATTGTTGCTTCTCTAGAGGCACTCCTAAAGATTTTTTTTGTTCAATTTCTCATAGGCAGTATAAAGTCAACTGTATGTACAGTCTGGTCCTAAGCACTGAACAGAGGAAGATTTGGTGATCATACTTAAACTAAGGTTTAAACTGAGATTTAGAAATCTTGGTGATTGCTCTGGGATGTTCCTAATAATTATAAGGCTTCTCAATCATCAGCAAAAATGTGAACAGGATTGTAACAATATAAAAATAATTTTGCTACTTGGGATGATTATAAAAAGGCTGGTATGCATAACTTTCAAAACATTAATATAAAGTACAAGCATTTTAGATTTTTAGCAAAGTCTGGTGTGAAGAACACAGATGGCTCTCTGTCTCAGGAGAGACATGATAGCTGTACTCAGCTTCCAGGTGTGAAAAATTAGGACGCCACCTCAGATCTCTCAATGAGAAAAAAAGAAAACAGTAGATGATAGCAGCTTCACAACAGGTCACTGGGGCTAGAGAGCACTAAATAGCTTAATGGAAAGAGGCCATGTTGAATGACAGGCATAATCAAATGTTTTAAGTCATCTGATTACAAAACCCTCTTCACAGATTTGTATCTGTCTTTTCCTGACCTCCAGGATAATTCTCCATTTTATTCCACAGCTTTAACATCAGGTTCACAGAGTCTTATTCACCGTGATGCTTGTTGCTATTATTCTTCATTAACTACAACATGTAACTTAATACCCCTTCTAATACCCTCACTTCAAAATTCCTTAATACTTCAACTTTAATAGTTGCCAACTCATGAAATGTCACCCACCATCATGATTTTATATTAGATCTTACCAATGCTGGGAAATGCCAACTCAAAGATCATGAATTAAAGAACTCATTTTCCTGACCACAACCACCACAATCTCTTGTCCTTCTACCCATCCAAGTCCTATGAGCCTATTGCTATTACTTTTAAACATATAAAATTACCATGTAACTTTCTTTTTCCTTTCTTTTTTTTCTTCCCTCTAGGCATGTGTCTTAACTGTTTTGTGGCCAGCAGCATGAAATCAGTGATGGAAGTTTCGGTATCCCCTAAGGCAAGGAAGAGACTTTTCACCTAAATTAAGAGATACTCTTAAGGAAACAGTGAAAACATGTATGAACTGAGAGAGAACTTACGTCTAGTGAGAGCTATTCAAACTTGCAGACAAATACTGAACTATGTTGTGTCTGTTCTCAGAGTAACCAAACAAGTATTTATTGAGCATCTATTACAAACATAGTACCAGAAAGGTATTGTTAGGTAGGAAAGTGGTATTATTACATTGTCCCTGCCCATAAGGAACTTCTAATTTAGTTTTAAGAGAAAAAGGAGACTAGACATACACAAAAGATAATTAGCAAATAACATACATATCAGTATTCTTTGCTGATCAAAAACAAGGCACTAAATTATGCAATATAGAAAATGGCATTGGTGTGTGTGTGTGTGTGTGTGTGTGTGTGTGTGTGTGTGTGTACTGGAGAGTAAAGGGAATGGAATCTAGTGGGAAGATTGTTTTATAAAGAGTTATGCTGGCTGAACTTTATTTGCCATTCCTATAAGTTGGCCACACTCCACGGTGACATTTGAAGTATGAGCAGGAAGAATAGGCAGGCAATCAAAGTGCTTCTTGCTTGAACTACAAAGTCTAGTAAATATTTTGTTTAATATAATTTGCTAACTTCAAGCTGACTACTTCAGAAAGTGGTATTACATATAGATTTCATCTGATATAAAAGAATCACAGAATTTTAGAGTACAAAGGGACTAGGAGGAGGATCCAGGTGTTCTTAACCATTTTTTTGTCATGGACCTCCTTGGCAGCCTGAGGAAGTCTATGAACCGCCCCCCCCTTCAGAATAGTAATTTAAAAATGCATAAAACACATAAGATTAAAAAGAAAATAATTAAACTGAAAAAGAGCTATCAAAAAATATAAGTTCAAAGGCCCCAGGTTAAGAATTCCTGTTCTTATCTGATTCCCTCACCTAACAGATGAGGGAAAAAACCCAATGGTTAAATGAGTTGCACAAGATCACAAATAGCTGGCTGAGGGCAGAGCCAAAATTAGAACCCACAAATCCTAAATTGTATTAAACTTTGTTTCCATTATATCAGATATCTGAATATTAGTTTATGATGAGAATTTCTATAAATGGAATTATATTTAAAATGAATCTGAAGGCCTCACTGTGAATACCTTTGTAAAGTGAACCTCTTAAATTGATCTGTTTTATATGAGTTTTCACATCAGGTTTTCCCAGAGGAGATAGTGTGCTGGACTTGAAGTTGGAAGAACTTAAATTCAAATCTAGCTTCAGATACTTGAGTTGTATGATCCTAAGCAAATCATCTAATTTTGACTTATTTTTCTTAGCTGTAAAATGGGAATGATAACAGCCCCTATCTCCCAGAGTTGTGACAATCAAATGAGATAATATATTATACTTCCATTTGAAATGTAGATTACTGAGATTTTAGGTTAAAAAGTGGGTATAATGGACCACAGGTAATGGAGAAGTTACGTAACAGCACAATCTGGAGAGGGAAGTTCTCTTCCATATGGTGACTTTCCCCGATGCTGTTTCAACATATTGCAAATTGGCCTAAGAAATTAAATAGGAACTTGGGGAATTTTGTGGAAGCTGCAGATGACACACAAAGGCCAGCAGATGATACAGAAAAAGTTCTTTCTCATAAAGTATTTTTACTTAACAATGACCTACATATAGCCTATGAGCAAATATTTAACCTAAATTTTACAATAAGGTTCTATAAACACCCCGTAAAAGAAAAAGAAAAAAAGTCAGACTTCTTTTCTGGTACAGAGGGAGGACCAAAATTTTTTACTGGATTTTTCAGATAGGGGAAGTGTCTTGCCTCTAACCCCTGTGATGTGGAACAGACAACTGAAGAACTTTGTAACACAGAATTCTGTGTTGCCCTCAATGAAAACTAAGCTGTGATGAAAAGATTTCATTAAAAAGTTTAATAAAACAGTGAAAATACAGGGTGTCCCCAAAGTCTTAGTATAGCTTTAATTGTTTAGTATTGGTTGTTGATTAATAAATTCCTTAAAAAAAAAAAAAGCTGCACTAAGACTTTTGGGACATTTCTTCAGTTGTTTTCAACTGTGTCCAATTCTTTATGATGTCATTTGGGGTTTTCTTGGCAGAGACACTGCAGTGGTTCACCATTTCCTCTTCTACTTCATTTTACTGCTGAGAAAACCAAGACCAACAGGGTTAAGTAATTTACCCAGGGTCACACAGCTACTAAGTGTCTGAGGTCAAATTTGAACTCGGGAAGATAAGTCTTCCAGACTCCAAGCCTGGCAGTCTAACCACGGCACTACCTAGCTGGTACATCCTATATACTTAATTCAAAATCATCTCCATAAGTATTTCTTTCCTATAGTCTTTAAGGTTGGCTGTTCCTTTACCTATAAAAGTAAGCAAACTCTTAAAATCAATATTATTATAAAAGTTTGAGTCCAAATAGGAATAGCTAATCAATTGCAATTTTAATAGTCTAACTTTTTTTCTAACAAGAACAACAAAAAATTATTATTATTTTGTTTTTTGGAGGAGGGAAGGCAAGGCAATTGGGTTAAGTGACTTGACCAAGGTCACACGGCTACTAAGTGTTAAGTGTCTGAGGTCGAATTTGAACTCAGGTCCTCCCAACTCCCAGCCCGGTGCTCTATTCACTGTGCCACCCAGCCACCCTGAGAAAAAAATCTTGATCCAGGATATAAAAATAAATTTAATTAAAGTCTTTTTAAAAAATCAGTAATTCTATTGCTTAAGTCTTTAAAAGATTTTAAACATTTATTGCTTATAAACATATTTATGAAACTTATTTTGAAAAGTTTTAGTTTGGTCATAATAGGCAATGAAATATATTAATAATTCAATCCAATCAAAGTCTGTTCTTAATTGGTTCAAATTTAAATTCCACTAAGTAAGGACATACTAGGAATTTTTTCTAGACATTTGATAACAGGATATGTGGATTAATGATAAATTTGATGGAAAAGGTCTGTTTACAAATTTATGTAAATAAAGTCCAGCTCTTTCTAAAAAAGGTAAAATTTTTAAAAATAGTTGTAAAGGCTGTATTAGTTATCAAATTGTGGATAATACGCTATATAGGAAAAAAAATTAAACTCTTTGTAAAATCACCACAGCGTGTGTGTATATGCATACATACATATACATGGGGGGATGGGGAGAGAAGGGAGTGGGGAAGGCTTGCTGTTTTACAAAAAAGATACACCATCTCTTGGGTCTGGGCATTTTCTCCGGCTGTTCCCCATCTCTGGACCACTCTCCCTCCTTCAGTCACTACTGACCTCCTTGGCTTCCTTTAAGTCCCAACTAAAATCCCACTTTCTAGGATGCCTTCCCCAAATACTCTTTTTTTTTTTTTTTTAAAGCAATCGGGTTAAGTAACTTGCTCAAGGTTACACGGCCAGTTATTTCTGGGTGTGGTGCTGAGTATCTGAGCCCGGGACTCGAACCAGGTCATCCCGACACTGGAGCCGGTGCTCTTACTCGCTGTGCTACCTGGCCGCCCCTCCCCAAATACTCTTAATTCTAACACTTTCCCTTTGTTAATTATTTATTACCCTACAAATACCTGGCTTTGTTCACATATAGTCTTTCCTATAGTTGTAAGCTCCTTGAGGACAGAAACTGTCTTTCTTTTGCTCTTTTTGTACCCCCAAGTGCTCAACATAGTGTGCCTAGCACATAGTAGGCACTTAATGTTTACTGACTGATAGACTTGTTATAAGGATTTTGTTTTTTGCTTTCTTTTCACAATGGGGTTGGATGGGGAGTGAAAATAAATATTTAACTGGAAAAAATACAATTAATTTTTAAATGTCCAAATAATAATATTTAAAATATTAAGTGACTGAATGATTTTGCTTGTTGTTGTGTTATTCAATAGTGTCCAACTCTTCATGACCCCACTGACCATAGCATGCCAGACCTTTCTATCCTCCATTACCTTTCACAGTCTGTCCAAGTTCATGTTCCATGTTTCCATGACACTACCCATTTCATCCTCTGCCACCCTCTTTTCCTTTTGTCTTCAATCTTCTCCATCATCAGGGTCTTTTCCAATGAATTCTCTCTTTTTATTAGGTGGTCAAAGTATTTAAAGCTTCAGCTTTAGTATTTGACCTTCCAATGAATAGCCTGAATTAATTTCTTTAATTCCCAACTGATTTGCTCTCCTTGCTGTCCAAGAGACTCTCAAAAGTCTTCTCCAGCACCATAATTCAAAAGCCTCAATTCTGTAGCAGGCACAGCTTTCCTTATAGTCCAACTATCACAGCCATACAATCACTGCTACTGGAAAAATCATAGCTTTGACTATATGTGATGAAGAATAGACAAGTGGGTCCCAGTGTGCTGAAAGAATTCACTTGGACAGTCCTCTAGTCAAAGAAATGCATTTATTGGGGTAATGTACCCAGAGGGTTCAGTTCCTCATAGGAGTCTAGAGCAATTAGCCAGGTTAGGTGTCTGGTCTAAATATAGTTTGACAGGAAAGGCACCTTGTAGGTGAAATGTTAGCTGAAATGTAAAGGAAGCAAGGGAAACCAGGAGATGGAGAAGAAGAAGAAAGGCCATTCTAGGCAAAGGGAAGGCAGTTGAAAGACTTGAATGGAGCTGGGAGGTGGAGTATCATTCAGGGAAACAGAAAGGACTCCAATGTTGTGCAGAATATGTGAAAGGGAATAAATATAAATTAAGCCTACTATATTCTCAGGAGGAACAAAGGTACGCAAATGCATATATAATCAAGTTCTTTCACATAAGGAGCTTAAAAATGAGGTCAAAAAGTTAGGATACATCTGAAACAATAAAGGATAGTAAAGTGCCAAATGAGTGGTGTAGGCAATGTAAGCTCAGTGGAAGGAGAGCTGCTTCCTCCTGATGGGGTTTTATAAAGGGACTTGACTTTGACCTTATAGAATGAGTAGGATTTGAACAGGTAGAAAAAGAAGGGTGTCCAGGTGAGGGGAATGTAATAATCAAAAGCACTTGGGCAGGAAGACAACTTGTAACTTTATTATCACCATCAAATATTTACTGATGTCTATCATGACAAAGTATAATGCTAAGCGTCATTTAAAATTTTAATCCTCTTTCTTAAAGGTTTTGGCAACTATTTTCAGTATGCTGTCATCTGAAAACTTAATGTGCATAATTTCTGCTCCATTATCTATGCCACTGATGAAAATGTTGAAGTAGTACAAAGCAATGGGCCTGTACACATTCTTGACATTTATAATTTGTTATGCAAACTTGCTAATAGTATGACCAACTAATAGTATGAGTATGATCACCCACCATCATGAAACTACTTTCTTCACTGCTTTCCTCCTCTAATAAATTCAGACCCTTTTCCCAATCTCTAGCAGAATATATACTATAATCATTATGAAACAGAGAAAATTAGCATGGATAACACGCAGATTTCTGCAACGCTATAATATTTTATGCCCTGTATCTCCCTACCTCTTTTGGGTTCATACTCATCTGGATACCTAGAATTCCACTCTACCCAGCACCAGTCCTTTTTCAGCTATAAAATGAGAGGGCTGGACACTGGTCATTCAGGTTTCTTCCAACTCTAGATATATGATTCTGTGATCCTAAGTATCAAGAAATCTTACTTATCTTTTAAGATCCAACTCAAATACCACTTCCTGTAATCCCTTCCCCAACCTCAAGTGAGTAACAATCTCCTGTATTTCCCAAGAGGTCAAACTGGGCTGTACTGTATTTCACTTCCCAAGTACTTGTGTTTTATTTTGTATTATATATAAACATCTGAATCTATGAGTTCTATTCCTATATTAGGTGATCAACAAGCTCCATGATGGCAAGGGCCATCGTTTTTGTTTTTTATACTGTGCATTATTCCCAGGGTCAATCACAATGATTAGATACTTGGTAGGGAAGTCATAAATGTTTGCTGAATAGACACAAATTGAATTTAGTAATCTCACCAGTTTCTTAAAAATTCTCTAGATCATGACTGATGGTCCCAAAGTGACACTGGGCAATCACTTAAGTATGTAAATTTACTTTTATTTAGCTTACCCAGAATCTTTAACAAGCTAAACTGAACTGACATTTATTAAAGTTGCTACTATCTACAAAAATGTTTTTTTGGTGGGGGGGACTGGAACTAAATTTTCACCGAAATAGGGAAATTCTCAGTGAGGAAAGTATCTTTTAACAATTCAGATAAAATCAGCTTTGAAATGTATACAGGCATACCTCCTCTTATTGCGCTTCACAGATACTGGCTTTGGTTTTTTGTGTGTTTTTTATTTAAAACAAATTGAAGGTTTGTGGCAACCCTGTGCTGAGCAAGTCTATTGGCACAATTTTTCCAACAGCATGTGTTCACATCATGTCTCTGTGTCACATTTTGGTAATTCTGAAATAACACAACACTTAATACCCCAAGAAAGTAGAAACAACTGTACAGATTTTGGCCTTAACATCAACTCTCAAGTCAGGAAGTAGGCTGAAACAATGAACAAACAAAAAAAAATAAAAATAAAGAAGTATTATGGTAGCAGAAAAGCTGAATACAGAAATGCAGAAGAGAATGATCCCAAAACATCTACAAGCAAATACTCAGAGAAAAACAATGCTAGGGCACTACTCAACTAGAATCCTGAAAGAAATGTAACAGAAGTTTAAAAATATTTTTATAAGTGAAATGAGAAAGTTGGAGGAAAAAAATGGAAAAGAAATGAGTAATGGAAGAAATAATTGGCAAGGAAATTAACAGCTTAGCACAATAAGTACAAAAACCTTGCCAAAGTAACAAACTCCCTGCAATTTAGAATAGATGAAATGGAAGCCAATGTCTCCATGGGGTAATAAGAAGTCAAAAGACCAAAAATATAGATACAGAAAACAGATAAAGAAAAAAAATTTTTTAAATCATTGTACCACCTGAATAGCAAAGACCAAAAACAAACAAACAAACCGGAATCTGGATATCCTATTTCAAGAAATATTAAAAAGTAGCTGCCTAGATCTCTTAAAACCAGAAGGCAAAGTGGAAATAGAAAGAATCTGCTAGTCACCTCCTAAAAGGAGTCCTCAAATGCAAACTCCCAGGAACTTCATAGCCAAAATCCAAAGATTCTAAGACAAAGAAAAAATACAGCAAGCAACCAAAAAGAATTCAAGCACCAAGAAGCCACATTCAGAACCATAAATTATTTGGCAGTCACTATTAAGAAGGAACAGAGAACATGGAATAAAAACATTCCAGAAGACAAAGGATATGGTCTCAGAGCTAAGACTAATTCACCCAGCAATACTGAGTATAATGCTATGGGGACAAAATGGATCCAAGTTTTCCTAACAAAAACATAAAGACCAGAAGGGGCAGCTAGGTGGCAGTGAATAGAGCACTGGTTTTGGGAGTCAGGAAGACCTGAGTTCAAATTTGGCCTCAGACACTTGACATTTAACTAGTTGTGTGACCTTGGGCAAGTCACTTAACCTCAATTGCCTTGCCTTCCCTCCTCAAAAAAAAAAAAAAGAAAACAAAACAAAAAAAGACGAGAGCTACAGAGAAAATCTGAAGTTCAGAGACAGGAGCAAAGAGAAAGATAAAAACTAAACAAGGGATAAACTGCTTACATTCAAATATGAGAAAATGATACATGCATCTGCTGTGACCCCTAATATCATCAGGAGTTATACAGGGAATCCAGTTAGAAAACAACTGCAATTGGATCTGCTATATCTTTTTTTTTTAAGTTGGTATCTAAAAAGAATTTTTTGTTGTTATTTAATACTTTATTTTTCTCTAATTATGTGTAAAAACAATTTTCAACATTTGTTTTTTAAAACTGAGTTCCAAATTCTCTCTCCCCACGCCCCCTCATTGAGAAGGCAAGCAATTTGACAAAGGTTATACATGTATAGTCATGCAAAATATATTTCCATATTAGCCATGTTGCAAAAGAAAACACAGTGTGTCCTGATTATACGAAAATAATGCAAAGAGTAAGAGAAAGGAATACACTGGGGAAAGGGAAAGAAAAGTTAGGGAAAATCATCTTATATAATCAGAGTGCACAAGTCTATATCTATACAAACAAGGAGAGGAATGGGGTAGGAGGGAGCACTTGACACTTGAACCATACTCTCATCTCAACCATTCAAAAGAAGGACGAATATATGTGTGCACACACACACACATATATATATACACCAAGTTAGGTACAGAAATGCGTCTCACTCAAAAAGGAAATGGGAGGGAAAGGAGAGAAGGGAGAAGAGAGAATGAGGAGGAGGGCATGTTAGAGGAGGGATTAGTCAAAGCAAAACAAACTCTAAGAGGTGCAAAAATATTTATAGCATATATATATGCCTCAACACATATATATTTATATATAATAAATATCAGTATTTTTTATATATATAAACAAAATATATTTATATATACCAAATATTTGAGTTGGTAAAGAATGGGAATCTGAGAGGTGGCTGGGTAATCATAAGTTGGGGAATGGATGAACAAGCTGGGGTGGGGGGTGTTGAAGTCCTAACAGCATAATGACCAATTATGGTCTTGTGGACATGGCCAATATAGCAATTTATTTTTATTGATTATGCATGTTTGTAATGGATTTTGTTTTTCTTGTATTCTCAGTTTAGGGATGGGGTAGATGGGCAAAAAAGGTAGATTCTGGCTGGTCAAAACAAAAGTTTTTTAAAATTTTCTCATCTATAAAATGAAAAAATCATATTAAAGGGTTGCTGCAAGTATCAAATGAGATAATTTATATAAAGCTCTTTGTACAACTGAATAATAATTATTGTTATCACTATTTTAAATATTAGGATAGTTCATGGTAAATATAAACTTCTGAATGCTCAAATAATATAACATGACAATGAAAAGCAGAACACCCTACTATAATGAAGGAAAGAAAGAGGTTCAACATACAGAATTATAAAAAAAATTATAGATTTAATTTATGAAACATTTTTATGTAATATGAAGTAGCTCAATACATTGCGATATAAAAAGGGATTTAGGGAAATCACTTCTCAGTCCTAACTTCCTCTTCAGAAAAAATGAAACAGCTGGACTAGATATCATTAAGGTCCCTTTCAATTCTAAAATCCTGTAAATCCTAAAGAATTAACACTACTACCCAGGTACATTAAAAACAACACCACCACTCTTAAAGTGCTAATCCTCAAAAACCTAGGTTGTTAATAGAATTCTATATTATTTTGCTAGAGTTATTTTTCTTGATATGTACAAAGTCCTTGCCTCAACATTTGTACTTATCATTCAGAATTTAAACTACTCTATACTGACAGAGTGCCTCTTAGAAGCTAAAAGGTTACTACCCAAAATAGTTCCTTCTGTCCACAAAAAGCCTGAGCTATATATACTACCACAGGGCCTATGGAAAAAATTTTAGTAAGAAACTTGTGGTGTTCAAGGTTAGAAACCATTATTATATGAAGTGTTCCTGTGAAAATAAAAAAAAAAAAATTGGATACAAACACCTGACCACCTACCAAGTCAACAAGCATTTATTACCACTTGCTTTAAGCTGTATGAGGATATGTCAGAATAGGCAGGGCAGTTTCAACTAACCACTTACCATTTCCCCTATAGACTACTTCTCGTGACAATCAAGGCCAGAGTAGTAAAGGCCACTTCTGCAGCATGGAGCCTGTTAAATGACTTTTTTTTTCCTTTCATTTCCACTGTCTTATATGAAACTATTTCCAGATCCCACTATTTCCTGATAGCCTCCTCTGAATACTCTCTAGTTTATTAATGTCCTTCTGAAAAGCCAGCATCTAAAATTCAATATAAATCAAAACTACAGATAAAGTCAGAGCAGCACAGTATACAGCAGAACTCTTACTTCCTATTATGACCTGGATACTATCTTTCCATTAATGTAACCTAAGATTATATGTTGAAATGTGGGGGATGAAGCACAATTGATTCAGGCCACCTCTAGCTCCTGGTCTCCTGTAATAAAAGGATGGGCTGCAGGGGAATGTGGAAAACCTTTGTTTTCAGTTCTGCTTCCCATTTATATAATCACAGTTATTTGGAACTGAATTTTTAAATTTCTTTTTTTTAGGTACAGTGCAAAGTTAATCAACCCTAAAGAGAAAAGCAAACCTCTAGAGGATTTTTCCCCAACCCCCAACAAATTGGATAACAACTTTGTAAACTTCACACTCCAACCCTCAATTAAAACACACAATTAAACATTCTGCTTTTCACAAACATTTATAAGCAGGTAAGACTGAAAAAAAATTCTCAAAAGATACTTTCTTGATGAATTTTGTTGATATTTTACTATGAGCTTACTAAGTGCAATTACATAACAGGCCAAAACCAAAATCATCCAACAGCAAAATACAAATTAAAAAAACCCTCTGTGTAATTACTTAATTACCTGAGGGATAGGAATTGTTCTAGAAAGTCATTCCAGAGCATGAGCTATATTCAGTAAAGTTTTTTTTTCAATAAAACATTTTACACAATTTTATGTTTTTAGAGTTGTTAGGAAATGAAGGCATTCCAAAATATATTGCAAAAGTTGCTATTCCTTCATCTGTGCTATGCTTTCACAATTGTGCTAAGGTTCTTTCTCCCTCTATGAACATGACACAATATAATAACAATAGGCTTGCTGCTAAATGGGTAAAATAAACAAAGGAAATGTTAAATTTATTTCATTATAATTCATATGGATGACATGGCACAGCATAAACCAGATGTAGCTGGATAAAAAGGACTAAGTTACAAATTCGGGAGAAAAAGTTGGCTCAATTTGCCTCAACTTAGAATTTTTCCCTTTACTAAATTCTTATGATTTATCGGTATTTTCAGATTTGGCATACTGGATTACCAGATTTAAAATGATTACTTCTTTAATAATTTAGATTATAAGAATTTATATTAAAAGTATCAGTAAAAACTCTAATTATAAAAGAATTCCAAGACTTGAATTAACAGGTTGAACTATATAAAATGCCAAGCAATCTTTTAAGACAAGTATCTTTTTTTAAAGGCATAAATCTGTTTTTTTCTTTTGATTAAGAATTATAAAACAAATGATTTTTCATCCATTTGAAAATAAGTCACCTTTAAGTCTATGAAAACCTAAGGTACAGTTCAATGTAATGATTCATAGTTTCTCTAATAGAAAGATTCAGCAGTTCTCAATCGAGACCTTTATTCCTTCTCTGAATAAATGATGCCTGAAATTTTTATTCTTGTTCTAATGGAATTTCAATGGCCTTCACTGCAAATCTACTGGAAATTTTTGCATATTAAGTGGAAAAAATTAAATGATGTTAACCACATTTTAATGTGATTAAGGCTGACAGGGTCATTATTTCTGCTAATCACTCAGTTTTAAAAGCTCAAACAAAACTTTGTAACAGACATGGTTTTAAATTTTCTCTGTATCTACTGAGAATTTTAAAAATATATTAGAAAAGGGGGAAAAAAACTCTCATTTTATGCCAAGACAAAAACTATTGAATATTTCCTACAGTTTGCAGATGGATTCCATTACATTTAATCTGGTGATGTAAAAACAAAAATGCAAAACAATCTTACCCTGCATATGCTCCTCTACTTGCTTCCTTCTAAAAGACTATGAGGTTAAGAGAATGCCCTATTTGGAATTTCAAGTTCTGTGTTTTCCATTTGCTACTAAATGGAAACAAGGATGATTTCTGCTTTAGATCTTATAGCAAACTGAAAGCAGAAGCACTGATTTCATGTGCAATTGGCTCCCCAATTTCAATGTTCAGTTTTATATAAATATGTAGAAAGATTATGAAAATTCCAAAGATGCCAATGCAAACTTAAAAACTGGACTAAGAATTATAAAAAAGAAGTCAATATGAGCAAGCATGGTCACAATGTCCTTTTCATAGGAAGTATATCTCAAGAGTAGCACTAATTTCTGTCAACATAGTTGGAGTGACTCAAGTGGGTATCAGGACTAAGAAATGTAAACACTTGAATTCTATGTTACTTAATACCATAAAGTGATCTGCTTCTTCTGCCGGTACCAATAGATAACATCATCTGTAGGTTGATATTCTTTGGCTATTTTGTGCTCTCTGAAAAACTACTGCATTCATGAAGACTGGAAAGGTACTTAGCCAAGAAGACTTAATCAGTCTCTTCTTAGATTCTATTTTCTGAGAATATCAATATTTTCCATAAAGATAAAACACACAATTAAGTTAGGCATATAAACAATACACCTATTTAACAATGAACCAAATAAAAACACTTCACAATCTCATTTAGTTGGCTGTCATCTGCTTAACCAATACTGCTTAGTTGAAAATTATCTTTACCTTCAAGCTATTATAGGGATAATTTATAAAAGTGACTTAGGGTTCTAACTCATCTTCGTGTGTAAAGAGTGATGACTATTCTTAATCTAGCAGTTATAGCCTTTACAAAGACAAAATAAATGATCCTGAAGGATAATGAGATGATTTTTTTAAAACAAACACACACCTGAAGTTCAGACAGTCTAATTCATAGTGATTCACCTCAATCTAATAAACTTTAACCATGCTCAGTGACTAAAAACAAAAGACTTCTTGCATGATGATACATAAATATTTTGAGCATTGTAGTTTTTCTTAAGCTGTATGAAACTATGATCTCTGCAAACAATAGTCAAACTAACAATTATAAAACTTAAGCTACAGGTGCAGTACCTTCATCCAAAAACTATCATCTTTTCTCATGGCAAATTACTGTACTGCATACAAATAGACATATTTGGTTAGCTGCAGGATCACAATCTAAGGAGCTAACAAAAGCACAGCACCTGCCCATAAACAAGTCCATTGAAACGCAATTTAGTGCTAAGGTTTGTGGAATTACTATCCAGCTTTCACATTCTACGTGATAACTAGACTACTTTTGAGTAAATACTTCGTTTGAACACCTTTTATGAAGGGAAAAAGAGTCTGTAGGAATTCATAAGTAATCAAGAAAAAAGTTATATATTAATATTACACTGTAGCCAAAATCTTTTGTATACTTAAATAAATATTGGACTTAGTTTTAGTGTGATGGCATGCACTGGCGCATCAACTAATAACTCTCTGGAATTTTTCTGCTCATCTAAAAAGAGGCCCTGCTGAATGTTCTAATGCATCTTATTGTGAATCTCCAGCAAATAAAACTCAACGTATGAGCTCATGATGTGCTTTGCTGCTGGAAAGTCACAGACTCTGTGGGAAGCTTTTTATCTTCCCAGCAGCCAGTTCTCTGAGAACATCAGTGCAGCTACTGTAGTTACCTGTAGATTACTTGTATTTTCTCACATCTGTGTCCAGCAATCTAAGCCATGATGATAAAGGGTCATTAGGTTTTGAGTGAGGAAGGGGATGGACTAGACAATTTGCTCTGATAAGCTCCTTGTTGTGAGCCCCAGTTTAGAATGTGAAATGCTGGGTAGGTACACTTTTACACAGGCAGTGAGAAGATTATTTTTTTCCACATCACCAATTAAAAATGCTGTTACTATCTCAAATTATCCTAATGACACACATTTTAGTTTTTAGCTTTACAATTAGAAGTATTTAAGTGAAATAATTTTCTGCCAACAAAATGGACATCAATGCTCTATTAGCCACAAAGAATCCAGGTACAATTACTAAGATAACTGCTGTTTGGAGCACAGCAAAGCAATTTCCCACAGTGGGACTTACAGTTCAATTTACCAGTTGGGCAAATATTTTGTGCTCTGTAGTGGTCTAGAGAGTTAAAAGCTATAGGTAACATTGGATCAGTGTTATAGTTGTGGAAAAGTTTCTTCAACCCATATAGGTTATTTAGATTTCAAAATAAAGATGCTTTCCCCTCCAAAATGTCAAATAACGATTAAGTCTTTTCATTAATGTGAGATGTCACTGTAAAGTCTTTAACTGTTTCCCCCCCCCCAAATCATTCACAATTTATAACTACACACTGTAGTTATTTTGCACATCTATTTTGTTCACTAAATCAGGTTGGTACTTAATCACATTGTCCCCCACTAATCAGCTGATAGTCTATTTTATTTCTTGATTGGATTATAGAATGATTAAGACTAATTACTTCATCTAAAATGATCTAGTAAAAAGCAAGGTGGCAGGCTATAAACTATAAATGGAAGCAGAATAAAGAATGCATCTTAGTATAGTTTACAACTAGGTAAGCTATAAAGCTTGGCTATACCACAAGATGTGCGTATAACTAGAGAAAGATAGGAGGACCACAAGAGCATGTAATGCTTTGCCTTTCTCTTCAGAATAGTAGAGCCCTCTTAATTTCTTTACCACTATTTCCGTTAAAAATAATCATGGAAGTAATGTGAGAAAATTAAGAGGAATCAGCAACCAGAATAATATATGCATCCTTCCCTTGAAAAGCAAGAGACAAAGATAAATTTATATGAAATAAGAAGATAATTGAACGTTAAAATATTACATTAATGATTTACACTCATTGTTTTGAAAAAATAACATTCATTATCAGATTTTAAAATATTTCTATGTTGCTGAAGAAGAAATATCAAAAGGTTCATTCTGAAAGCTCTTTGCTAGTATGAAGCTCAAGAAAATAACGCTTTCCTAAAACACATTAAAAACATAATAAACAAAGTCCTTCTGGTCTTTCTTTTAAATCAGTCTACTGAATGTACTAATGACAAAAGATATTACTATTATCACCTTACATTCATTTGTTAAAGTCCAAATTTCTATAAAACATAACATTTTGGTCACTGGCATTAATGTCCTAAGGCAATATAGGAACATGAATCCATAATAATTATTCATACACCAAGCAACTGTAAACCTAAATCATTTCTGAAGACCTGAATATGTCAAGAACTTTGACAATTATGACTGGAGCCAGGAAACTGTAGCAGTGCAGAATTTCTTATGAATTTCTCCCAGTTACTTTTTATAAATGCTGTCTTACATGACAGCTTAATGTGTACCACATGCAATATTTATTCTTCTTCAGTGTCAGACTGTCTAGCCATCCAAGGGAATACAAAGAATGTCACTTATTAGGATAAAAGCACAGGGAAGGTAATCAAGGACATATGTAACATCAGCCAATCATGCCCTATTTCAACATCCTATTCCATTCATAACAGTTCAACAATTATTTGCTTACTGATAACTTGCTTTCAGGCTGTTTGTATTCCCCATAATGGTGGTTTGCATTTATTTTGCTCTTTAGAATTGGACACTTGCTGTGCCATGGATGTTTGTCAAAACTTTATATCTACTGTCAGAAATAGCTTAGCATATCAAATAATTTCTATTTGTGAGGAACTACTAATATAACAATCCAGTAATCCCTTGTCAATAGGGCATTAAAATAAGTAGACATAAAAGAGCTAATAACAATTAAATATTTTATAACCAGCAAATGAAAATATTTTTCTAAAAGCAATGTAAAAGAAAAAGTTTTAAAGGATTATTAGACATGTTGGTCAGCTGCCATTTTGTAATGCCTTCTGCATACTACCAATAAATGGTCTTCCTTTTATCTCAATCCACCAATAAAGTCTACTGTTAGGCTGACAACCTTTTACGACATATATTTGATATGAGTGATTCAAACTATCCAAAAAGAGAAGAGAACATATGGAATCACAAACAAACAAATGTGTCACCCCAAAATGCTTAATTTAAAAAAATGTGTCCTGTCATGTATCAATAACTATGAAAGGTATAATTATGAAGCCAGTTTAGTGACTTATCTAAAAAGCTGTTTAAATGAATATGACATCTAATACACCTGTAAGCAGTAGAATATTCAAGTTCTATTTCAAAGGACTTATAATCCTTACTTAAAAGTTTTGAAAGTTACTTAATTTCTCCAACTTCAGATTCATCTATAAAACAAGAGAACTGTCCCAAACAAAATGGGATCCACTAGTTGTAGAATTCTATTATGTCAATTCCAAGAAAGACAAAAAACAACCAAATTATTGAGTCATAAAGATAAGAACAAATAAACTATGTTAATTTTCTCTCCTTATGAAATAGTTTTCCCACCACACAAACCACTGAAGTAATATGAGAATATTAAGAGGAATCAGGCACCAGAACAATATATGCATCCCTCCCCTAAAAAGTAAGAGACAAAGATAAATTTATATGAAAAGAGAAGATAATTAAACATTAAAATATCACATAATGATTTTAATCATTTTTTTTAAATGAGAAGGGAGTGTTAGTTGTGTAAAAGTAAAATTAAACAATATACAACCTAACTAATGTCTAATGTGAAAGTATTTGCAGAACCTATACTTGACTGTATGCTGCCATGGGGAGCAGGGGGGGGGGGAGGAGGGAAGGAGAGAAAATTTGAAACCCAAGGAATTGTGGCACTGAATACTGTAAACTAAAAGTAAACAAATTAATAAAGACCAAAAAAAGGAAAAAAAATTATATACTTTAAATAGTCTACAAAAATGCTCAAAAGAGACAAATAGCTGGGTTAATTAAATAACCTCACACAAAAGCAAATCTGGGTAATTAATAAAACATTTCTCTCTATAAAGTACATTATTTCCTAGCCATCCCAGTAGTTAAGAATTGACATTAATATAACATTTTAAGAGTAGCAAAATACTTTAGATGCATCTTGTAACAACTTAGTGAGGACATGATTATATTAGGAACTATTATCATTTTAAGTTGCACGGTGAGTAGTGAATCATGGCTGCTGTTTTGAAAGCAGGTGAGGGGATGGGGATGGTGAGAGGCTAGAGGGCAGGTAATCCATCTATATAGGATTTAAGAAGTAATGAGGAAACCTAGTCTTGATTACTGACAAAAGAAACAGGCTACAATTTCCCAAGAGCTGCTGTTCTCTGCTCAAATGCTTCAAAGACACTCTTAGCACCTACCTGTCAGTAAAGTTCTCTAATTATGGACATAGGGATTGGCATATTGTTATATTTAAAAAAAAAAGACCTTAAATTTCAAAATTAATTTGCAGGAACACAATACCTCAAGATGTAGGTAGAATGCTCAAGCAATTCTCTAACAATGATTATTCTCCTGGAAAATTATATGGTTGATAAAATTTACTTAATACTATTATGAGCCAAAACACGAGCTAATACTAGATAACTCTGGGTCTATATTATGTATTCTCTTCCATTATACTATAAGATCCATGAAAGCAAAGAACCAATGCAAATCTTTTTATTTTTTTTTAGATTAATGCTACAGTGTTCTACAAATGTTAAAGGTTTAATAAAGGTTTTCAGAATTCAAAGCATTGTGGGTATGTTTAAAACATATGGAATAAATAAGAAAGTTGTGATCTCTTAATTTCCTTGTAAAGAATTAATATACTGAATTGAATCCATTAAGGGCAAGGACAATTTTGTTTTTATCTTTGTATCTGTTGCAACTGCTACAGTACTTTCCACAGTAATTTTGGGGGAATGGTCCGCATTTATAGATTCTCCAACTATTGCTTAAATGATGATGAAAAAAAAACTTAGGAAAATGAACAAAATAAACAAGAATATATTTGTTTAGTCAGACCCTTAACTTAAAAAAAAAGTTCAAAATAAAGACCCATTTAGAGGAATGACTAAAAATGAGAAAATGTTATGAACACAACTGAGACAACTCCAATTTGGTCCGCAAAAACCAGGTGCTAAAGCCCCAAAATGGGAAATATAAAAAAGAATTTATATATATATAGTAAAACATTGGCACAAATTTCTACCATTTCCTTAAAAAGTTTAACCAATGTGAAACAAGTTCACTATGAAAATCAAATGATCCTAGAAGCCACTTCATTCATTAAACACTTAATATGCATGTCTACCAGAGAGATATGGCAGCCAAGAAAAAGATGCTTTAGAATAGTGTTTTCCACATTGGAGTTTGTAAACTCCTTCTTAGAAAGGGTTCACACTAAAAATTCTTTAATTACATCTTATACACGAAAATATATTTCCCTTCTGTGAAAAAAGGCATGTGCATGTTTGAAGTATTACAAGTTTGTTTCTATAACAACTTTGGCATTCAGGCAGCAATAATATATTATATAATTTTGACCACTTTTAGGTGCAATTTGTCCTTGCAATTTCTCAACCTACCATCAAATTGTTTCCAAACTACCACAAAGGTTTGACATTGAATAAAAATCAATTCCCAAGAAATGGTCAGATGCATACCTTCTCTTGTGGTCTGTACACTTCACTGAAGTAGCATCCTCATTTCCCTCTGGTACTATACTTGTACCTCATCAGCTATGTAAACACAAGACTAAGATGCTATGAACAAATAGCACAAACGTCAGACTGTTTGAAAACCATGACTGTAGGGCATGCACATTACAAGCTATCTTGAAGCCATCACAAACCATTGCAAATATTTTGTATAAATAAACCTAGGGTTGCCTCTCATTTCAGTATTAAGACTGTTTTACAATTTAAACTTATTCTTGGTTTATGTTATTATTCTTCTATCTGGTGGATTTTCAAACGAATTGACTGTAAATATTGGTCAGTCATTCAGGGGGGTTTTGATGAGAATGTACCTGGTCTGCCAGTGACAGAAGAGAATAAAGTTATATCTGAAGAGACTGCCCTGACTTCTCTCCCCCAAAAAGCAAAAATAAACAAACAAACAAATAAGCAATTAGTAAGCATACATAGGAAGTTTTACCATTGGATTACTTCTTTTAAATATAAGTACAAGTAAAACTTGTTCCTTAGAAAAATCCCTTAGGCAGCAGTGTGGAGGACTGTTTGAAAGGGAAACTTGAGGTGGAGAGACCAATCAGGAGGTTAATGCAATAATACCAGTAAGAGGTGATAAAGAGATAAATTAGGTTGTGGATATTTAAGTAGACAGAATACAGTTGTTAGTAAGAAAGAAACAATTTACAGCAGGGATTCTTAAACTGGGATTTGTGAACTTGTTTTAAAAAACTGTTACATATATTTTGAAATATTGGTTTCCTTTGTATTTTATTTTATGCATTCAAAAAACATTATTTTGAGAAGCTCATAGATTTGAACAGATGGCCAAAAGGCTATGTTTCTGGCACAAAAAAAGGCTAAGAATCCTTGATCTACAGGAAGGCCTTTAGTGTGTGAGGTAAACCTTGAGTGGAGAACTGATGAGACATGGACAAGAATACCAGATCTATAAAAAATGATTGAGTACCTACACAGAAGAGATCACAGACCCATAAAAATGGTAATGTAATGTAATACTGATAGTTACAGGTCAATAACAACACTATTAAAGCATTTCCACATGTTCAGTAAAGTAGTCATAGGACCACAGATTTACAGTCAGAAGGTCACCATTAGAGATCATACACTCCAATACCTTTATTGTGCAGATGAGGGAACTGAGGCCATCCCTGAACTCTTTGTAGCTTTTGGCACTGCTGGCCATACTCTATTCCTGAGCACTTTCTCTTACCCTGCCTTTCATTACACAGTTCACACTTGTTTCACTATGCATTTTTCTTCAAACTAAGAAAATACAAAGATGTTCTAAATGAGCTTCAACTCCTTGTGAATTTTGTCAACACTACTTCAATTCAACAGTAATTGAGATGGGGTCAGAGTCAAGATGGCTGAGTAGAAGGACTTCCCCACACCTCCGGCATCCACCTTCCTCAATCCATGTAAAAAGGGGACTCTAAACAAATTTTGGAGCTGCAGGACCCACAAAATGACACAGAGAAGCTAACTTCCAGCTGAGGACAGCCTGGCAGGCCAGCAGGAATCAGCCAGCACAGCGCTCCCCCGAGCCTGAGGTTTAAGCCCCAGGGCGGGTGTGACCAGCCTCTGGCCAGAAGGACTCCAGATCAGCAGCAGCTGTGGCTATTTCCAGATTTATCAACACACAGATGTGAAGGTCAAAGTGAGAGGTTAGTGCAGTCTGGACTTTGGAACCCAGTTAGTGGGAGTGCGTGGCTTTTGCCCCCTGGGGAGAGAAGCCACTGAGACGCCAGCACAATGTGGTAGTGTCAGCTCCTGGCCTGCAGAGTGTAGATGGACCAAGCAACCAGTCTGAGGGGTAATTGCTCTTGCTTTAAACTGCTTGGATCTAGATTGCGGTCTAGGGTGGAGGTCCTGGGGTGTGTGTCCAGCTTGCCGGAGCATGGGGAGGCCTCAGAGAAGGCACCCATCTAATAATTCTGGCAGCTGAGAAAACCCCAGAGTTTGGGATGAAAGCTCCCCTGTCTGGTGGCAGAGTCCTACTGTAGCAAAAAG
The DNA here is from genome assembly GCF_028583685.1 of Petaurus breviceps papuanus. Lineage (NCBI taxonomy): Eukaryota > Metazoa > Chordata > Mammalia > Diprotodontia > Petauridae > Petaurus > Petaurus breviceps. The sequence continues at coordinate 1,753,625 of NW_027187340.1, forward strand.
CCCAGGGGTCAAGTGTCTGAGGGGTGACAGGACCAGGCAAAGGAAACAAAGAAGACAGAAGATTCCAACATTAGAATCCTATTTTGGGGACAAAAAGGAGCAAAGCATGGAACAGGAGGAAGACAGTGAAGTCAGAACCCCTGCACCAAAAGCTTCAAAGGGAAATACGAGCTGGCTACAGGCCATAGAAGACCTTAAGAAGCAGATAAGAGAAGTGGAGGAAAAATTGGGAGGAGAAATGAGAACAATGCAAGAAAATTATGAGAGTCAACAGCCTTACTGAGGAAAATCAAACCTTAAAAAATAGACTAACTCAAATGGCAAAAGAGGCTCAAAAAGGCAATAGGAGAAGAATGACTTAAAAAGCCGAATTTGCCAGATAGAAAAAGAATCTCAAAAGCTCACTGAGGAGAATCATTGCTTCAGAACTAGATTGGAGAAAATGGAAGCTAATGACTTTATAAGAAATCAAGATGCTGTTAAACAGATCCAAACAAATGAAAGAATAGAAGGAAATGTGAAATATCTCATGGGAAAAATCACTGACCTGGAAAATAGATCCAGGAGAGATAATTTAAAAATTATTGGACTACCTGAAAGCCATGATCAAAGTAAGAACCTAGAAATCATCCTCCAGGGAGTTCTCAAAGAAAACTGCCCTGATGTTTTAGAACCAGAGGGCAAAATAGAAGTTGAAAAAATCTACCGATCACCTCCTAAAAAAGATCCCAAAAAGAAAACTCCTAGGAATATTATAGCCAGGTTCCGGAACTCCCAGATTAAGGAGAGAATATTACAAGCAGCCAGGAAGAAACAATTTGAATATTGTGGAAACACAATTAGGAAAACCCAGGATCTGGCAGCTTCTACACTGAGGGATCAAAGGGCTTGGAATAGGATATTCTAGAAGTCAAAGGAGCTGGGATTAAAACCAAGAATCACCTACCTAGCAAAACTGAGTATCATGTTTCAGGGGAAAATATGGTCATTCAGTGGAATAGAGGACTTCCAAGCATTCTTGATGAAAAAACCAGAGTTGAATAGAAAATTTCACATTCAGATACAAGAAGCAAGAGAAGCATAGAAGGTAAACAGGGAAAAGAAATCATAAGAAACTTATCAAAGTTGAACTAATAATATTCCTACATGGATAAACATTAAGTGCAAGTGATGAAACTTTTGTCAGTATGAAAATAGTTGAAGGGAATAGAAATATATATATATATATATATGTCTCTATATATGAGGGCATATGGGGCATACGAATACTTATGTGAATGTATGCATATATGTTTACAGGTATACATAGATAGAGGGCACAGGACCAATTTAACAGGAAGGGATGATATTTAAAAGGTGAAATTAAGAGGTGAGAGAGGAATATAATGAGAGAATATGGGGAGAGACAGAATGGAGTAAACTATCTCATATAGAAGAGGCAAGGGAAAATGGGTACAATGGAGGGGTAGAATAGGAAGGCAAAAGGGAATGGGTCAACCTTATTCCCACTGAATTTGGCTTGAGGGAATGAAATACACATTAAATAGGGTATCTCACCCTACAGGAGAGTAGGGGGGAAGGGAATGAGACAGGGGATGATGGAAAGGAGGGCAGGCTGGGGGGCAGGGAAGTTGGAAGCACCCGCTTTTGAAAAGGGATGGGATCAAAGTATAGAATAGAACAAGTGGGAGGTGGGATAGGAGGGCGAGAAATATAGTCAGTCTTTTACAGTGTATCTACTACCGTGTTTCCCTGATAATAAGACACTGTCTTATTATTATTTTTGGACAGAAAAACACCAGAGGGCTTATTTTAATGAACATTGATAGCAATTTTAATAAACAGGTAAATGTGAACAAAAAAATGTACCTTTATTCAATAAGCAAATCACTGGAGAAGAACAGGATGACGCGCTCACTGCTACAGCTCTGAATGGATGCAGCCTGGAGCGTGGCGTGTGTTTCACCCGGGGGGTGGGGGGGGCGGTGCATACAAAACAAAACAGTAATTGAGATGTCTGTCCAAGAAGGTGCCAAACAGTCATATAGTGATAAGCACCTCCTTATTAAACAGAGGTAGTAGAAAATGGGTTCCAGATTGTGAAATATGTTGTAATATCAACAGTTAGTTTGTTTACATAACTGTATTTCTTTGTTATAAAGGAGATATGGGGCAGTGGGGAGTGGGAGAGGATACCAAGAAATAACTGTTGTATGTAAACAAAAAGGCACCAACAAAATTGCTTTTAAAAATATGCTATGTAATCATTCTGATTTTAATGAAGTAGAGCTATGTAGTTCTGAAGAATATATAATAGTATCTGTTTTTTAAGGTTAGTTTTGCACTAAGCAGTAAGGATACACATGCCTGTCAAGTGAGTTCTGATGCAAACTGCAGAGTCTAATGAAATGGGCCAAATTACTACGCAGCCAAATATGGCCAAGAATTTTAATACATAGGACTGAACTATATCAGGCTAGTCATACCTAAACTGCAGGCCTTTAAACCCTGGGTTACTGTGGAAAACATGCAAGTTATCCTTGAATTCATATGTACAGACTTCTAATTGCAAAATAGTATCAGACATCTCATTAAATCTTTCAGCACAAATAAATAAGCAAATGTGTTTTACAGACTGAGTAAATACTATCTTTCAAATATATGTACTGTTATGATTAATGAAATGCAAACTGTTTCAAAAGTTCCTGAAGTCATAGTAGTCTTTTCCCATTATTTATATTTTAAACCAAAAGATGCTAATATTACTTTCACATGTATGTGTGTATATGGGTATACACACACACACACACACACACACACACACACACACACACACACACA